>NW_028319553.1:0-112500 GCF_062004578.1 Staurois parvus
CAGACATTACAGATAAAATACAATTTGGTACAAGAGGAATCAGAGGGCTCGTTAGATCTTACAATCTAAAAAAAAATGATGATTTTTGGAGAAGAAATATCAGAATAGGCCTGGGTGGGAAGCAGGTAAAAAAAAACCGCACAGTGATCCGATGCAGCCAAACACACTGCGGGTGAGGTGTCATCAAAGTGAACATCACATCATTAACAGATCGCAACTGCAGTGCGTAGGGAACGCGAGTTTCTCGCACCCAACAGGCCCCAAAGGGATAAACAAGCCGCACCGGAACACATTTCACAGCCAATGCAGTTCTTCCTTAGCGGTACCTGGGGGTCGACCAGCCAACCGTGGTACAGCGGTATGTTGAGGAGGTCGAAGACGATGCATTCTGGGGTGTACTCGAAATCTGACACTCCTGTGAAGCGCACGTTGACATCTAGACCTGTCGAGAGCTTGGGCAAAACAGTCATGGCGTCATTCACGTTCTGCAAAAAAAAAAAAAAAAAAAAACATTTAAAATAAATAGGTAAAAAATAAAAAAGGGGAAACAAAAAAAAAAAAAAAAAAAAAGCTGCCTGGTTTTCCTGTAATCTGAAGCTCAGTTAGAGGGATTTCTTCCCACTTTCTGCCCGGCTGATCTGTCACCAGACAGGAAGTGAGGAAAAAAGAAAACTTCAACAGCAGCACTGATATAAATGAAACGCTTTTCTTTAACCACTTCAAGTCTACCCCCTTCCTGCCCAGGCCAATCTTCAGCTTTCAGCACGATCATGCTTTGCATGACAATTGCGCGGTCATGCGTCACCGTACCCATATGAATTTTGTAGCATTTTTTTGAGACGGATAAAAAAAAAAACAAAAAAAAAAAACGTTATTTTGGTGGTATTTTATTCACCATTGGGATTTTAATTTTTTTGCTATATAAAATGAAAAAGTCCAAACATTTTGAAAATAAAAAAAAAAAAAAAAAAGTGTTTTTCTTATAAAATTTTGCAAATAAATAATCTTTCTTTATAAATCTTGACCGAAATGTATTCAGCTATTTTTTTAGTAAAAAAAAAAAATATTAGTTTATAACCAAAAATTCAAATTTTTCTAAATTTTTTTGTACATTTAATTTTTTCATATATTTTTTCTTTTAACCCCTTCATGCCGGCGCCTCCCGGCCCTTTAAGAGCTTCAGAAGCCGGGAGGTGGGACGGGCGGGGTGGGGTTTAGGGATCATGTGACCGCCACCGTAGGTCCCGATCGAAAGAGGAGATCGGGACCTTTCCGTGACTACCGGACATGTGTGCTGGGAGCGCGCAGGGCGTGCGCTCTCAGCACATATGTTTTTCTTACCTGACCGCAAATGTGCAGCCGCTCGGCGTCTAGGCCCAGACGCCAGGAGGCCGCACATTTGTGTGCAGCCGGCGTGAAGGTGTTAAACATACTGTCACCATGGTGACACTGTACTACTTGTGGGGGTGATGAAGATTTTTTTTTTTTCTTTTTTTACACTGATTGTTTTTGCACCCATAAAGGCTGTAAAATCAATCATTTCTCCTTCTCTCTGGTTGCATTCTTGCAGGCATTGAGAAATACTGAGTGAGCTGTGATTGGTCACATCTTGTCACATGGTAGAAGGCTGTTGTGAATAGCCCTGTACTATGTGATCTCTGTGATCATTCACAGATTTCACACGTAGTAAGCAATGATGTCAGCAAGTGACATCTTGTTTACTACTGTTGATGTGATCGCACGATCGGCCAATCAGTGATCGCACGATCGCACAATCGGCCAATCAGTGATCTCACGATCGGCCAATCAGTGATCTCACGATCGGCCAATCAGTGATCTCACGATCGGCCAATCAGTGATCTCACGATCGGCCAATCAGTGATCTCACGATCGGCCAATCAGTGATCTCACGATCGGCCAATCAGTGATCTCACGGTCGGCCAATCAGTGATCTCACGGTCGGCCAATCAGTGATCTCACGATCGGCCAATCAGTGATCTCACGATCGGCCAATCAGTGATCTCACGATCGGCCAATCAGTGATCTCACGATCGGCCAATCAGTGATCTCACGATCGGCCTATCAGTGATCACACGATCGGCCTATCAGTGATCACATGATCGGGACCTCACACAGGAGGTCCCGTACAGCGATCGGCACCAGATCGCAGTGCTGCGCGCGCACAGGCAGTGAATGCGGGGGCCAATTATAAACGGCGGCCCGCTCCTGCACTGCTCCCGTCCATCCGTTTATGTACATGGGCCGGACAGGAAGTGGCTACGGCTAGAACCAGTGTCATATTTGTATTTCAGTGTTGCTGTTGGAGATATTCCCTCACTTTCCGTCCGATGAATCCGCTGTCAGTAGGACAGGAAGTAAGGAGAAATCTCATTAATGGGGCCATGGATAGCAGCAAAGACCTGACAGAGGTTATAATCCTTCCCCACTTTATCCCAAACCGATGCAAAACTGATGTTAGATCTGCTACCACCATAGGAGGCAGGAGACCGGCTATACTAAATCCCCTATGAGCCTATTAACAGTGGACTTAAAGAGTAACTCCACTTTTGTTGAGAAAAAAAAAAAATTCCCCTCTGGGTGATCTATGTACATTGCAGGGATTTTACCAAAATTTGTTACAGATTCCGACCTTTTGCTATTCTGAAGAAATGGCTGTTTGTTTGCCTGTGTCCATGTGCGGAGTGAATCTAACAGGAGTGATTTTAGAATGATCAATCAGCTGCAGGGTCCTGAGGAAAGTGGTGGGGTCTGCATCCTTATAGACATGATTTCCCTTTGAGAATAGGTCACCAAATTTAAATTTTTGTTGCAGGGGATGCTCAAAATCAAATGTGTATCTCAGTGAGCCAATCGCACGAGCGGGAAATGACATTTCTGGAGGGCCTTCTGCGCACAGAACGCCTCCAGGCCGCCATATTGCGTTCTACAGAGAATTACAGCGCTGCAGATTGAAAAAGAAAGTTAATTTGTAACATTTAATTACAACAGGACGTGTCACAATTTTAGATGCTTTTTTTTTTTTTTTCTTCCCACGAAAGCGGAGTTACCCTTTAATTCAAAATTTGTTCTGAAAATCATCACCTCGGAACAGACCTGCTGAAAATTGAGCTGAAGCACTTCAGATTTTTCTTGCGGCTCGATGGACAATATACAATCCCCTGAAGGAAAAAAAAAAAAAATAGAAGTCACCAAAACGAAAAAAAAAACAAAAACAAAAAGAAATTCACATGTTAAAACTGAACTCTGGGCACTTTTATTGAAAGAAGACCCCCCCCCCCCCATTGCTAGAAACCTGTATACCTGACTGGGGGGGGGGGGTAATAAACAATCATACTTACTTTGTTCTTGTGACTTTAACTTTATTCTTACCTGTTTTTGTCCTGCCTAAAAACTACAGGGGGCGGAGACAAGACCAGGCACCATGAACAAGGAAAGAGCAGAGTTGTGGGAGGGGCCCAACAGGCTCAACCTGCTACAGAAAAGTAGAGGAGGGGGCGGAGACAAGACCAGTCACCCTGTGCGAGCAGAGCTGTGGGAGGGGCCCAACAGGCTGCACCTGCTACAGAGAACTACGGGGGGGGGGGTGAGGAGACAAGACTAGTCTCTCTGTACAAGCAGAGAGCAGAGCTGTGGGAGGGGCCCAACAGGCTGCACCCACTACAGAAAACTACAGGGAGGGGGGGGGCGGAGGCAAGACCAGACACCCTGCACAAGGAGAGGAAGCAGCAGTGAGTGGTCAAGACAAGACCAGTAGCTCTGTACAAGCAAATAGAACAGAGCTGTGGGAGGGGCCCAACAGGCTCCACCTGC
This sequence comes from Staurois parvus, assembly GCF_062004578.1. Classification (NCBI taxonomy): domain Eukaryota; kingdom Metazoa; phylum Chordata; class Amphibia; order Anura; family Ranidae; genus Staurois; species Staurois parvus. Next base: position 3,832 of record NW_028319553.1, read on the forward strand.
TACAAAAAAAAAACTGAAGGAGGGGGCAGAGCAAGACCAGTTGCGCTGCACAAGGAGAGAGAGCAGAGCTGAGGGAGGGGCCCAGCAGGCTCGACCCACTACAGAAAACTACAGGTGGGCGGAGTCAAGACCAGTCACCCCGTGCAAGCAGAGAGCAGAGCTGTGGGAGGCGCCCAACAGGCTGCACCTGCTACAGAAGACTACAGGTGGGCGGAGTCAAGACCAGTCACCCCGTGCAAGCAGAGAGCAGAGCTGAAGGAGGGGCCCAGCAGGCTCCACCTGCTACAGAAGACTACAGTGGGGGCGGAGACAAGACCAGTCACCATGAACAAGGAGAGGAAGCAGCAGCGAGCGGTCAAGACAAGACCAGTAGGAGGGGGCGGAGACAAGACCAGTCACCATGAACAAGGAGAGGAAGCAGCAGCGAGCGGTCAAGACAAGACCAGTAGGAGGGGGCGGAGACAAGACCAGTCACCTTGAACAAGGAGAGGAAGCAGCAGCGAGCGGTCAAGACAAGACCAGTAGGAGGGGGCGGAGACAAGACCAGTCACCATGAACAAGGAGAGGAAGCAGCAGCGAGCGGTCAAGACAAGACCAGTAGGAGGGGGCGGAGACAAGACCAGTCACCTTGAACAAGGAGAGGAAGCAGCAGCGAGCGGTCAAGACAAGACCAGTAGGAGGGGGCGGAGACAAGACCAGTAGGAGGGGGTGGAGACAAGACCAGTCACCATGAACAAGGAGAGGAAGCAGCAGCGAGTGGTCAAGACAAGACCAGTAGGAGGGGGCGGAGACAAGACCAGTCACCATGAACAAGGAGAGAGAGCAGAGCTGTAGGAGGGGCCCAGCTACAGAAGACCAGTAGGAGGGGGCGGAGACAAGACCAGTCACCATGAACAAGGAGAGGAAGCAGCAGCGAGTGGTCAAGACAAGACCAGTAGGAGGGGGCGGAGACAAGACCAGTCACCATGAACAAGGAGAGAGAGCAGAGCTGTAGGAGGGGCCCAGATGCAGAAGACTACAGGAGGGGGCGGAGACAAGACCGGTCCCCCTGCACAAGGAGAGGACGCAGCAGGGAGCGGTCTTGGTTACAGGAAGTCTCACCCTGGATTCCTGCGCAGATCTGGAAGAAATACACAAATCTCACGGAGACTCGGGAAGAACACACGTTCTGTTTAGATAATATTTACTTATTCATGAATTGAGCATTAAGCAATCATGGGGGGCGGTGGGTAGCTGGCTGGGGGGGGGGGGGGGGTACAGAGAAGGTGCCATGATTGTGTAATGTTTACTTGAAGAGATGGCTTGCCAGGGCGAGTCCCATGCAGTGCAGGCACACCCATCAGGAAATTCTCCTCCTCTGCTGTTACAAGCAGGCCATCTATTCAGCTCTTGTCGGGACGTCAGGAAACACATCAGTGCGGGGAGACTGGCTGTGCCGGCTCCACATTCCCCCAACCTGACAAGGATTACTGCATGGGGAGGAGACCGGCGGCTACAGCCAACGGAGAGACACTCAATGACTATTACACTTCTACAAGAACAGATCAATACAGGGAAAGAGAAGAGGAAATGGAGAAATGAAGGAGAAAAGGGAACGAAGAAGACAATAGAGAGGAGAAAACAAAATATAACAAGGGAGGAAGACAGAAAGAAAAACCAGGAAATTAAAGCTGAACTCCGAGCAGATACACACAAATGAATGCAATTCTGGAATCATTAATAGGGTTTTTAGGCGTGTCATCAGCCCTTTGCAATCTCCCTGTACAGCAGAGCTCAGTCTGGGCGAAGGAAAGCAGCACAGGGAGTCAATCAGTGGTGATGCAGTGCAAGAATCATGCTGATAGGAGAAGAGAGCAGAGTGAGAGATGAGCTCAGCAGTCTGCTGCTTCTCCTGTTAATTGGGTAGATACAAGACATGTAAGTGACAACGAAGTGCAGCGCAAAAAAAAAGGTTTCCTGTCCTGCCAGGCAGGGCTCTGCTGTGTGACCATGCTGTGTAAATCCCAGGTCTGGATGGAAATACAGCAGCCTTATATGTATTTAAGTGCATGCCTGGAGCGCAGCTAAAGATGAAAGAAAAAAAAAAAAGGGGGGGGGACGGAAAACAAAAAGAAGGGAAAACAAAAGGGAAAAAAAAGAAAAAGGGAAAAAAAAGGGGAAAAAAAAAAGAAAAGGGAAAAAAAAGAAAAAGGGAAAAAAAGAAAAAGGGGGGAAAAAAAGGGGGGGGGGGGAAAGAGAGGGGAAAAAAAAAAGAGAAAAAAAGAAAGTGAAAAAAGGCAAAAAAAAGAAAAAAAAAAAAGGGAAAAAAAAAAAAGAAAGGGAAAAAAAAAGAAAGGGAAAAAAAAAGAAAGGGAAAAAAAAAGAAAGGGGAAAAAAAAGAAAGGGGAAAAAGGGGAAAAAAAAGGGAAAAAAAAGGGAAAAAAAAGGGAAAAAAAAGGGAAAAAAAAGGGAAAAAAGGGAAAGAAAAGAAAAGGGAAAAAAGAAGAAAGAAGGAGTGACCCCCTCCTCACCTCCCCCCTTTCCCCATCGATCAGACCCTTAGTTTTGTGCCAAGCTACATGGTGCCAGCTCTTTCCCTGTGGCAGCTGAACAAGACTTAAGCTCTGCCAGGGGGTACGACAATCTCTGAAGCCTCGAGATATAGGCCTTCACATATGTGTGCCCCCCCGGGGCCCCTGCACAGGCCAAAAGCCCCGCAACCCCTCTGCCTAGTATACACTACCTGGCCTATGCACAGTAGGCAGGCCACGTCCCCCAGGTACCTGTACATCATGGAGGCCACACCCCAAATGTCTCTGGACAATACCCAGGCCACGCCTCCCTAGGTCCCTGTACATCATGGAGGCCACACCCCAAATGTCCCTGGACAATACCCAGGCCACGCCTCCCTAGGTCCCTGTACATCATGGAGGCCACACCCCAAATGTCTCTGTACAATACCCTGGCTTCGACTCTCCAGGTCCCTGTACGGTAAGCAGGCCACACCTCTCCAGGTCCCTGTACCGTATGCAGGCCAAACCTCTCCAGGTCCCTGTACAGTACGCAGGCCACACCTCTCCAGGACCCTGTACCGTACGCAGGCCACACCTCTCCAGGTCCCTGTACGGTACGCAGGCCACACCTCTCCAGGTCCCTGTACGGTACGCAGGCCACACCTCTCCAGGTCCCTGTACCGTACGCAGGCCACACCTCTCCAGGTCCCTGTACCGTACGCAGGCCACACCTCTCCAGGTCCCTGTACGGTACGCAGGCCACACCCCTCCAGGTCACTGTACGGTACGCAGGCCACACCCCTCCAGGTCCCTGTACAGTACGCAGGCCACACCCCTCCAGGTCCCTGTACGGTACGCAGGCCACACCTCTCCAGGTCCCTGTACGGTACGCAGGCCACACCTCTCCAGGTCCCTGTACGGTACGCAGGCCACACCTCTCCAGGTCCCTGTACGGTACGCAGGCCACACCTCTCCAGGTCCCTGTACGGTACGCAGGCCACACCTCTCCAGGTCCCTGTACGGTACGCAGGCCACACCTCTCCAGGTCCCTGTACGGTACGCAGGCCACACCTCTCCAGGTCCCTGTACGGTACGCAGGCCACACCTCTCCAGGTCCCTGTACAGTACGCAGGCCACACCTCTCCAGGTCCCTGTACGGTACGCAGGCCACACCCCTCCAGGTCCCTGCATGGTACCCTATACAGCTGTGGAACATTCTGTCCTGTGAAATGATTTTTTGCTTCTCTATATACATGTGGGGAGCCTCTCTCTGCAGCCATGACATCATCACCTCTGTACAATACTGAACACACGGCAATACAAATATATAGACCATCCGCCTTGTAATTATTACGGCATTCAGTACACGTCTCCCTCCCCCTCTTACCAAGATGTGCCATTAGTTCCTCAGACGTCACCACTTCTTTCTGCGGCGGCAATTTTACCTGCCAATAAATGAATGAAAAGTCAATGACAGAGAAAGCTTCCTCCTATCCACATCCATACATATCATACAATGCATTCCGGGAAGATCACGTATTCTACGATATCTACGTAAAGTGGATGGAAACCCCAACAATCAACGTCTCTGATTTGCTCCCTTTAACTCCTCCCGTCCGGCCGCTGTATATAAACGGCCTCCCTGCCCCCTGCTTGTGCACCGTGATCCTGTGCCCGCTGTATCCTCCGGACACAGTGGAACACCGATCGTCGGACGGGACCTCTCTGCGAGGTCCTGATCATGTGATCACTGATTGGCCAATCAGTGATCACATGCGGAGTAGTAAGTAAGATGTCACTTGTGCAGGGGCAGACTGACCATTTGGAAACTCGGGCACTGCCCGAGGGCCCGGGGTAAGTAGGGGGCCCCCATGAGATGCCCCTGGTACCTTTTTCATAGGCTTTTTTGAGTTTGGGCAAAAACACAGGGGCCCCATGATTCCCTATTGCCCGGGGGCCCCATGAGTTGTCAGTCCGCCCCTGCACTTGTGACATCATTGCTTACTACATGTGAAATCTGTGAATGATCACAGAGATCACATGGTACAGGGCTATTCACAACAGCCTTGTACCATGTGACAAGCTGTGACCAATCACAGCTCACACAGTAGTTCTCAATGGCTGCAAGAATACAGCCAGAGAGAAGGAGATATTATTGCTTTTACAGCCTTTATGGGTGTAAAAGCAATCAATGTAAAAAAAAAAAAATCTTCATCACCCCCCACAAGTAGTGCAGTGACACCATGTACTGCTAGGGTGACAGTATGTAAAAAAAAATAATATAAAAAAATAAATTAAAAATGAAAAAAAAAAAGTTTAAAAATTATATTTTTTGGTTATAAACTAATTTGGGTTATTTTTTTTTTTACTAAAAATATAAAACGAAATAAATTTTAAGATTTATGATGAAATATTATTTATTTGCAAAATTTTATAAGAAAAACACTTTTTTTCAAAATTTTTGGACTTTCATTTACATAGCAAAAAAAATAAGAATCCCAGCGGTGAATAAATACCACCAAAATAAAGCTTTATCTGTCTCAAAAAAATGCTAAATAATTCATATGGGTACAGTGTTGCATGACCGCGCAATTGTCCTTCAAAGTGTGATGGCGCTGAAAGCTGAAAATTGGCCTGGGGGGAAGGGGTTAATAGGCCATTATTGTGTAATATACGTCTGATAAGCCCGGGTTCTCTCAAGCATTCTTCCCGATTCTGATCTTAGACTACAAAACACATCCCCCCGTATGGTGTGGAGATTTCTAGTTTGGGGGGGGAGGGGCAATGGGTTTAAAGCTAAACCTAACATTACCCTTTTTTTTTTCTTCATCTACCCTTGTAACCAGCCCTCTCCATGATATTTAGGGCTGGTGCCAGGCACTGTACTGCACTTCTCATGCGTAACAAAAAAAAAACCACATCTTTTGCATCCTTTTAGATGTGGATTGCTGCTGGCGACTGGCTGCTGCGCATTTTAACTGTGCAAACTGCTGATCAGTTGCTTGACTACTGATCAGCAGATTGCACAGCTGATGTTTGCAGCGTCACATACAAAAGATTTTGCAGCACACTTACCAGCCAGCCTGCAAAGCCACCGAATTGCCCTAACGGTTTACGTTAAACACAGTGGGTTTTGTTTGCACGCATTTGCAAATATGTGCATAAGCCGCAGTGCCTACAACGGGGGGCCTCTGTATATATTGCAGTTCTGTGTCAGTCACTAGACTGCTCTTCCCAAGCATTACATTAAAAAAACACATCCTTTGCATCCCTTTAGATGAGGATCCCTACTGGCGACTGGCTGCTGCGCATTTTAGCTGTGCAAACTGCTGATCAGTTGCTTGGCTACACTCTACTGGCAACTGATCAGCAGATTGCACAGCTAATGTCTGCAGCATCACAAACAAAGATTTCGCAGCACACATACCAGCCAGCCTGCAAAGCCACCGCACTGCCCTGTCTAATGCCCTGTCTGCTGGGGGTGCTGCAGAGGATACTGTACACTGCGATGATTACAGAGGAAGTGTCGAGGTGCCTGGGACCCTTCCGTGAGCTCAGAGGCCACGGACAGGTTGTAGCCTGGACTGGGGAAGGAAGACTCCGGCTTCGGCTCGGACTAAACCAGAACGTGTTGTGGAAATAAACACAAACCAGATTTTGCTGCTCAGGGCGTGCGCTTTTATTTTCATCACCTACAGGCCCTGGTGTGGTGTAACCCTCTGTGTACACAGTCCCTGCGGCTAGCAGAACCGGTCTTTATTCCAGATAAGGACTAATACTAAACATCCATTTCAAAGGAGTGAAATGAAAAAAAAAAAAGGAGCAAAAAAAACCGCAACGCGGTGGCGTCACTCATGTGTGAAAGGCACCTTACTGATATTTAGGTGTCCTGGCCTCATAGCTTTTTTTGGCAGCACAGTGGCTAAATGGTTAGCACTTCCGCCTGGCAGTACTCGGGTCGTTGGTTCGAAATCCCAACCACGGCACCACCTGCCTGGAGTTTGCATGTTCTCCATGTGCCTGCGTGGGTTTCCTCCGGGTACTCCGGTTTCCTCCCAAACTCCAAAGACACGCTGCTAGGTAAATCGGCTCCTGTCTAAGTTGGCCCTAGTATGTATGAATGTGAGTTAGGGACCTTAGATTGTACACCCCTTGAGGGTCGGGGACCTTAGATTGTACGCCCCTTGAGGGTCGGGGACCTTAGATTGTACGCCCCTTGAGGGTCGGGGACCTTAGATTGTACGCCCCTTGAGGGTCGGGGACCTTAGATTGTACGCCCCTTGAGGGTCGGGGACCTTAGATTGTACGCCCCTTGAGGGTCAAGGACCTTAGATTGTACGCCCCTTGAGAGTCGGGGACCTTAGATTGTACGCCCCTTGAGGGTCAGGGACCTTAGATTGTACGCCCCTTGAGGGTCAGGGACCTTAGATTGTACACTCCAGACGCGGAGGGGGGGGGGGGTGCTGTTGGATCAGTGGCCCAGATGCATGGGGGGAGGGTGGTGTTGGATCAGTGGCCCGGGCTTGGGGGGGGATCTAGGAGTCAGAGGCCCTGCCGTGACATGGGGAAGGGGTTTCGTGGTTTTGGGAGTCAGTGGCCTGGGTGCATAGCGGTCGTCGGATAAGTGGATTTGGGTGCAGCTGCCGGCTCAGGGGGTCAGTTGCCTAGGTGCAGGAAGGTTCAGGGGGTCAGTGGCCCATGTGCAGGGAGGGGTGGGGGCGTATTAGTGGTCCAAGCATGGGAGGGGGGGGGGGTGTTGGATCAGTGGCTTGGGTGCAGGCCGAAAGGGAGTGTTGGATCAGTGGCCCGGGCACAGGGAGAGGGGGAGAAGCTGGGGTCAGGAGTGGAGCAGGGGAAGGGGGTCTGGGGGGGTCAGTGGTCCTGGCGCAGGATGGGGGTGAGGTTCCTCCTGGGGTCAGTGGCCCTGGCACAGGAAGGGTGGTTCAGGGGTCAGTGGTCCTGGTGCAGGAAGGGGGGTGGGGTTCCAGGGGTCAGTGGCCCTGGCGCAGGAAAGGGGGGTGGGGTTCCTGGGGTCAGTGGCCCTGGCGCAGGAAAGGGGGGTGGGGTTCCTGGGGTCAGTGGCCCTGGTGCAGGAAGGGGGGGTGGGGTTCCTGGGGTCAGTGGCCCTGGCGCAGGAAGGGGGGTGGGGTTCAGGGGGAGGAGGAGGAGTCTGGAGTGGCACCGGCACACCTATCACAAGACAAATCTCCTGCAATGTAAAGCGATCCCTACACAAGTGTTTTCAATGGAGTTTAACCATCGAGCCGGAGTCGCCCTTTAACGCCACCTACCTTCCAGCGCAAGAAAAGGATATTCATGATGGCCAACAGGGGGCACGGGCCGTTCTCGCTCTGAGTTATAACCGGCGTCCGCTCTCCTTTCCAATTTATCCACTTCACAAAGTAATAGTCCGCCGCGGCAGCGCCCTCGTTCCCTGGCGACTTTGCCACCGCCCCCTCCAAGGCCTCCTCGCAGGGGCTGACGCTGGAACTGGAGCACAGCAAGTTCTGCAGCGAGGGATTTTCCACTTTCGCCTGCTCCTCCGGCGACCTGCTGGCTTCCGGCTGCTCCGATTCGACGGATGTGGACAGAAGGTTCACTTTACTGGAATCCGCTGTGGTCTGGGAGAGGCTATCCTCCACCTCTAGACTGGACTGCGGCTCTTGCAGTTTGCGGCCGCCGCTGCCGCCATTTTCGTCGCTGGAGGTCGATACTTCGCAAGCATCGGACGTCTCCTGACTCCTCTCCGTCGTCGTATCCGAGTCCAACTTCCGACTTTCGGAATCGCTCTCTGAAATCTGCGCTTCCTCCAAGTCTTCGGGAGACTTTTGTCCCAAAACGTCACAATTTTCTGGCTGCGTGGGGGCGGCCTTCTCCTCCACGAGATCCATTTTTTCGCTGTCTGTTGTGGGGTCCATCGTTGCGCCAAAAACCACCAACGTTCCTATAAATTTTCTAGGTGCAAATTTAAGAAAAATAAATTTAACAAAAAAAAAAAAAAAAAAAACGTCTTTGATCCAGAAAAAGATATAAATAGAATTTCAAAAATACTTTAAAAATTTCCTTCAGCTGAATAATATTTTATATTTCATATACAAAGCAAAACAAAAAACACTGGACTGCGCAAAATTAATTTTTTTAAATATATTTTTGTGCGTTGTACACGCTGGTCATCAATACTGGAAAATAAAAATAATCTGTGGTGGAAATGTCATGAAAAAAAAAAAAATACGCCAAAAAGGAGGGAGATGAGTGCGAGTTTATAAGAAAGCGTCTGAAAAAAAGTATAAATTGTGCATTTTCTTTAGAAGAAAATTTGTTGAGTGGAAACAGACGCCCGGCGGAGGTTTAGGTTGATCGATATTTTTCAGACGTTCGATGAACGTATTTGGGTTTCAGTGTGGACGATGGCGTTTCCATCCGAGTCAAGATGGCGGATGACGATTGGAGGTGATTTGAGGAGCCTGCAGAGAGAGGTAAAATGGGGGGAAAAAAAAAAAAGTGGAAATGATTATTATACAGTATTTATATAGAGCGACAGGACAGGTATAATACAATTCAAGACAAGAGAGTTAGGAGGGCCCCGCCCAGGAAAATTAAAAAATTGTCTCCGCCCCCTCCTGTAGTTTTCTGCAGTTGGGCCCCTCCTACAGCTCTGCTTCCTCTCCTTGTACAGAGTGACTGGTCTCGTCTCAGCCCCCCCCCGCTCTGCTTCTCCTTGTACAGGGTGACTGGTCTCGTCTCCACCCCCTCCTGTAGTTCTCTACAGCTAGGCCCCTCCCACAGCTCTGCTTCTTCTCCTTGTACAGGGTGACTGGTCTCGTCTCAGCCCCCCCCCCCCCATAGTCATATGTAGCTGGGCCCCTCCCACAGCTCTGCTTCTCCTTGTACAGAGTGACTGGTCTCGTCTCAGCCCCCCCCCCCCCATAGTCATATGTAGCTGGGACCCTCCCACAGTTCTGCTTCCTCTTCTTGTACAGGGTGACTGGTCTCGTCTCCGCCCCCTCCTTTAGTTCTCTACAGGTGGGCCCCTCCCACAGCTCTGCTTCCTCTCCTTGTACAGAGTGACTGGTCAGGTCTCCACCCCCTCCTGTAGTTCTCTACAGCTGGGCTCCTCCCACAGCTCTGCTTCTCCTTGTACAGGGTGACTGGTCAGGTCTCCACCCCCTCCTGTAGTTCTCTACAGCTGGGCTCCTCCCACAGCTCTGCTTCTTCTCCTTGTACAGGGTGACTGGTCTCGTCTCAGCCCCCCCCCCCCTGCCACTCTGCTTCTCCTTGTACACGGTGACTGGTCTCGTCTCCTGCCCCCCCCCCCCCCCCTTAGTCTTCTGTAGCTGGGCCCCTCCCACAGTTGCTTCCTCTCCTTGTACAGGGTGACTGGTCTCATCTCCACCCCCTCCTGTGGTCTTCTGCAGCTGGGCCCCTCCCACAGCTCTGCTCTCCTTGTGCAGAGTGACTGGTCTTGTCTCCACCCCCTCCTGTAGTTCTCTACAGCTGGGCCCCTCCCACAGTTCTGCTTCTTCTCCTTGTACAGGATGACTGGTCTTGTCTCCGCCCCCTTCTGTGGTCTTCTGCAGCCCCTCCTACAGCTCTGCTTCCTCTCCTTGTACACGGTGACTGGTCTCGTCTCCGCCCCTTTCACCCCCCAGTAGTCTTCTGTAGCTGGGCCCCTCCCACAGCTCTGCTCTCCTTGTGCAGAGTAACTGGTCTTGTTCCCGCCCCCTCCTGTAGTTATCTACAGCTGGGCCACTCCCACAGATCTACTTCTCCTTGTACAGGGTGACTGGTCTTGTCTCCGCCCCCTCCTAGTTTTTTTGTAGCAGCTGGAGCCCTCAGCTCTGTTCCAAGCATGTCTCCAGACCGAAACCCTATTGAGCATCTGTGGGGCGTCCTCAAACAGACGGTGGAGGAGCGCAGTCTCTAACATCCACCAGCTCAGTGATGACGTCATGGAGGAGTGGAAGACGGAAGGTGGAGGAGCGCAAGGTCTCTAACATCCACCAGCTCAGTGATGATGTCATGGAGGAGTGGAAGAGGACTCCAGTGGCAACCTGTGAAGCTCTGGTGACCTCCATGCCCAAGAGGGTTAAGGCAGTGCTGGAAAATAATGGCGGCCACACAAGATATTGACACTTTGGGCCCAATTTGGACCTGGTCACTTAGGGGTGGACTCACTTTTGTTGCCAGCGGTTTAGACATTAATTTATTAATTAAAAAGTATATATTTTACACAAACATACATATACACACTATATTCCCAAAAGTATTGGAATTATTATTATTATACAGGATAGGCCCCTCTGAAGAGATGAGTTTTCAGGGATCGGCTAAAAGTGGACAGAGGAGGAGATAGCCGGACGTATCGGAGAAGAGCATGGGAGGTGGTGACAAGGGAGCTAGAGAGCAGGAGGTCTTTGGAGGAACGAAGAGAACGATTTGGTTGGTATTTTGAGACCAGGTTAGTGATGTAACTAGGGGCTGAGTTGTGAATGCCGGCCTTTCCACACACATGAACTTTAATGGCATCACAGTCTTAGTCTGTAGGGTTCAAGGTCCAGTCAAGTTCCTCCACCCCAAACTGGCTCCTCCATGTCTTTATGGACCTTGCTTTGTGCACTGGTGTGCAGTCATGTTGGAACAGGGAGGGGCCATCCCCAAACTCTTCCCACAAAGTTGGGGGCATGAAATTGTCCAAAATGTTGCCTTAACAGATCACTTCACTGGAACTAGGGGGCCAAGCCCAACCCCTGAAAAACACCCCCACACCATAATCCCCCCTCCACCAAACTGTACACTTGGCACAATGCAGTCAGGTAAGTACCGTTCTCCTGGCCACCGCCAAACCCAGACACGTCCATCGGATTGCCAGACAGAGAAGTGTGATTGGTCACTCCAGAGAACACGTCTCCCCTGCTCTAGAATCCAGTGGCGGCGTGCTTTACACCACGGCATCCGACGCTTTGCATTGCACTTGGTGATGTAAGGCTTGGATGCAGCTGCTCGGCCATGGAAACCCATTCCATGAAGCTCTCTACGCACTGTTGTTGGGCTCATCTGAAGGCCACACCAAGTTTGGAGGTCTTTAGCTATTGACTCTGCAGACAGTTGGTGACTTCTGCGCACTGTGCGCTTCAGCATGCGCTGACCCCGCCCTGTCATGTGACGTGGCCTACCACTTGGTGGCTGAGTGGCTGTTGTTCCCAGTTGCTTCCACTTTGTTATAGTCCCACTAACAGTTGAGCGTGGAATATTTAGTAGCCAGGAAATGTCACGGATGGACTTATTGCACAGGTGACCACCTATCACGGGACCACGCTTGGAGTCACTGAGCTCCTGAGAGCGACCCATTCTTTCACCAATGTTTGTAGAAGCCGTCTGCATGCCTAGGGGCTTGATTGTATACACCTGTGTCCATGGAGGGGATTGGAGCACCTGAATCACATGATTGGGAGGGGATTGGAACACCTGAATCACATGATTGGGAGGGGATTGGAACACCTGAATCACATGATTGGGAGGGGATTGGAACACCTGAATCATATGATTGGGAGGGGATTGGAACACCTGAATCACATGATTGGGAGGGCGGGGCCAATACTTTTGGCAATATAGTGTACATTGCTATATTGTAAAGCGCTATATAAATCCTGTATAATAATAATTGCATCACGTGTGACATGGTGACAACGTAGGAGCAAAAACAGGAAACAGGGGCAGAGCATTGTTACCCTATAAACAGGAAGTGCCTGAACAAGGACCTATATAAATAAATATATATATACAGTGGGGCAAAAAAGTATGTAGTCCCCACCAATTGTACAAGTTCTCCCACTTAAAAAGATGAGAGAGGCCTGTAATTGGCATCATAGGTAGACCTCAACTATGAGAGACAAAATGAGAAAACAAATCCAGACAATCTCATTGGCTGATCTGGAAAGAATTTATTTGCAAATTATGGTGGAAAATAAGTATTTGGTCACCTACAAACAAGCAAGATTTCTGGCTCTCACAGACCTGGACCTTCTTCTTTAAGAGGCTCCTCTGTCCTGCACTCATTACCTGTATCAATGGCACCTGTTTGAACTTGTTATCAGTATAAAAGACACCTGTCCACAACCTCAAACAGTCACACTCCAAACTCCACTATGGTGAAGACCAAAGAGCTGTCGAAGGACACCAGAAACAAAATTGTAGACCTGCACCAGGCTGGGAAGACTGAATCTGCAATAGGCAAGCAGCTTGGTGTGAACAAATCAACTGTGGGAGCAATAATTAGAAAATGGAAGACATACAAGACCACTGATAATCTCCCTCCATCTGGGGCTCCACGCAAGATCTCACCCTGTGGGGTCAAAATGATCACAAGAACGGTGAGCAAAAATCCCAGGACCACACGGGGGGACCTAGTGAATGATCCGCAGAGAGCTGGGACCAACGTAACAAAGGCTACCATCAGTAACACACTACGCCGCCAGGGACTCAGATCCTGCAGTGCCAGACGTGTCCCCCTGCTTAAGCCAGTACATGTCCGGCCCGTCTGAAGTTTGCTAGAGAGCATTTGGATGATCCAGAAGAGGATTGGGAGAATGTCATATGGTCAGATGAAACCAAAATAGAACTGTTTGGTAGAAACACAACTCGTCGTGTTTGGAGGAGAGAGAATGCTGAGTTGCATCCAAAGAACACCATACCTACTGTGAAGCATGGGGGTGGCAACATCATGCTTTGGGGCTGTTTCTCCGCAAAGGGACCAGGATGACTGATCCATGTACAGGACAGAATGAATGGGGCCATGTATCGTGAGATTTTGAGTGCAAACCTCCTTCCATCAGCAAGGGCATTGAAGATGAAACGTGTCTGGGTCTTCCAACATGACAATGATCCCAAACATACCACCCGGGCAACGAAGGAGTGGCTTCGTAAGAAGCATTTCAAGGTCCTGGAGTGGCCTAGCCAGTCTCCAGATCTCAACCCCATAGAAAACCTTTGGAGGGAGTTGAAAGTCCGTGTTGGGCAGCGACAGCCCCAAAACATCACTGCTCTAGAGGAGATCTGCATGGAGGATGGGCCAACATACCAGCAACAGTGTGTGCCAACCTTGTGAAGACTTACAGGAAACGTCTGACCTCTGTCATTGCCAACAAAGGATATATAACAAAGTATTGAGAGGAACTTTTCATATTCACCAAATACTTATTTTCCACCATAATTTGCAAATAAATTCTTTCCAGATCAGCCAATGAGATTGTCTGGATTTGTTTTCTCATTTTGTCTCTCATAGTTGAGGTCTCCCTATGATGCCAATTACAGGCCTCTCTCATCTTTGTAAGTGGAAGAACTTGTACAATTGGTGGCTGACTAAATACTTTTTTGCCCCTCTGTATATAGATATTCGTGAATTACATACACTTTGTCACGTGTGACATGGTGAAAGCATAAAAGCGAAAATGGTTAACAGGGGAGGAGTGCTGTTCACATACAATTACATATAGTTACATAGTTAGTCTGGCTGAAAAAAGACTAAAGTCCATCCAGTTCAACTATTAAAAAAAAAAAAAAAAAAGTTATAATCCTACACCCACAGGTGATCCAGAGGAAGGCAAAAAAAACTCAGCAAAGCACGATCCAATTTGCTCCTGCATGTTAATTCAATATACTGTATACATATATATACACACATACATACACATACATATATATATACACACACATACATACATATATATATACACACACATACAGTACATATATATATATATATATATACATACACACACACACACATACATATATATATATATATATATATATATACACACACACACACATACATACATACATACATACATACATATATACATACACACACATACATACATACACACACATACATACATACATACATATATATATATATATATATATATATATATATAATTTTATTTTTTTTTTGTTCAGGCACTTCCTGCTATAAGTGAGAAGGAGATATAGATTTTATATCTATATATCTATATCTACATATAAAATCTATATCTCCTTCTCACTTATAGCAGGAAGTGCCTGAACAAAAAAAAAATAAAATTATATATATATATTTAGAGAGAGAGATACATATAGAGTTAATATAAAATGCGTCATATGTGACATGGTGACAACGTAGTATGAAAGTGGGAAACGGGGTCAGAACGTTGTCACCCTATAACAGAAAGTGCCTTAACAAAGGACCTCTAATATATATATCTCACACACACATACATATAATATATATTATAGGTCCTTGTTCAGATACTTTCCGTTATAGGGTGACAACACTCTGCCCCCGTTTCCCATTTTCATCCTACGTTGTCACCATGTCACATGTGACGCATTTATATTAACTCATTAACTCAACGATTTTAAAGTCGGATCCAGGGTGATCCGGGGATGACTGTTGCATGGATAACACTAAGATGCAACTTTCATGTGACTTTGGAGAATTTACATTGCAGTCTATGGCCCTTAAGTTGTATGAAAGTCACATCAAAGTAGCTCATGAAACTTTTTTTTTTTTTAAATTCGCATCGGTTACCTCATACATATACAGTTGCAAGAAAAAGTATGTGAACCCCTTGGGATTACGTGGAGTTTTGCATGAATTGGGCATAAAATGTGCTCTGAACGTCATCTAAGTCACAACAATAGAAGAACAGTCTGCTGAACATAATACTACACAAACATTAGATGTTGCCATGGTTTAATTGCACATAACATGTAAACATTCACAGTGCAGGGAGGAAAAAGTATGTGAGGCCCTAGCTTAATGACTTCTCCCAGAGCTAATTGGAGCCAGGAGTGAGCCAACCTTGACTCCAATCAGTGTGATAATATTGGATGTGTTGCTGACAGCTGTCCTGCCCTTAAAAAACACACACCTGTTTTGGGTTTACTGGTTTCAAGAAGCACTGTCTGATGTGAACCATGCCTCGCAGAAAAGAGCTCTCAGAAGACCTACCATCAAGAATTGTTGACTTGCATGAAGCTGGAAAGGGTTACAAAAGTATCTCCTTGAGCCTTGATGTTCATGTGTCCACGGTAAGACAGACTGTCTACAAATGGAGAAAGTTTAGCACTGTTGCTACTCTCCCTAGGCGCGGTCGTCCTGTAAAAATGACTGCAAGAGCACAGCGCAGAATGCTGCATGAGGTAAAGAAGAATCCCAGAGTGTCAGCTAAAGACCTACAGAAATCTCTGGCACATGCTAACATTTTTGTTGACACATCTACAATAAGGAAAACATGAAACAAGAATGGAGTACATGGGAGGACACCACGGAGGAAGCCATTGCTGTCCAAAAAGAAGATTGCAGCACGTTTGAAGTTTGCAAAAGAGCACCTGGATGTTCCACAGCACTACTGGCAAAATATACTGCGGACAGATGAAACCAAGATTGAGTTGTTTGGGAAGAACACACAACACTATGTGTGGAGAAAAAAAGGCCCAGCACACCAACATCAAAACCTCATCCCCACTGTGAAACATGGCGGAGGGAGCATCATGGTTTGGGGCTGCTTTGCTGCCTCAGGGCCTGGACGGATGGTTGTCATTGATGGGAAACTGAATTCCAGAGTTTATCAAGACATTTTGCAGGAAAACGTACGACCATCTGTCCACCAACTGAAGCTCCGCAGAGGATGGGTGATGCAACAGGACAATGACCCAAAGCATACAAGTCATTCAACAAAACAATGGCTGCAACAGCACAGAATACGCCTTCTGGAGTGGCCCAGTCAGAGTCCTGACCTCAACCCCATTGAAATGCTGTGGCATGACCTTAAGAGAGCGATTCACACCAGACATCCCAAGAATATTGCTACACTGAAACAGTTTTGTGAAGAGGAGTGGTCCAAAATGACTCCAGATCGTTGTGCAGGTCTGATCTGCAACTACAGGAAACGTTTGGTTGAGGTTATTGCTGCCAAAGGAGGGTCAAGCAGTTATTAAGTCCAAAGGTTCACATACTTTTTCCTCCCTGCACTGTGAATGTTTACATGTTATGTGCAATGAAACCATGGCAACATCTAATGTTTGTGTAGTATTATGTTCAGCAGACTGTGTTCTTCTATTGTTGTGACTTAGATGACGTTCAGAGCACATTTTATGCCCAATTCATGCAAAACTCCATGGAATCCCAAGGGGTTCACATACTTTTTCTTGCAACTGTATATTAGTTAATTTATTTATTTTTTATTTCAGGTACTTATATAGAGCTGTCAATTACGCAGCTTTACATATATATTGTACATTCACATCAGTCCCTAACCCTCAAGGGGCGTCCAATCTAAGGTCCCTGACCCTCAAGGGGCGTCCAATCTAAGGTCCCCGACCCTCAAGGGGCGTCCAATCTAAGGTCCCCGACCCTCAAGGGGCGTACAATCTAAGGTCCCCGACCCTCAAGGGGCGTACAATCTAAGGTCCCCGACCCTCAAGGGGCGTACAATCTAAGGTCCCCGACCCTCAAGGGGCGTACAATCTAAGGTCCCCGACCCTCAAGGGGCGTACAATCTAAGGTCCCCGACCCTCAAGGGGCGTACAATCTAAGGTCCCCGACCCTCAAGGGGCGTACAATCTAAGGTCCCCGACCCTCAAGGGGCGTACAATCTAAGGTCCCCGACCCTCAAGGGGCGTACAATCTAAGGTCCCTAACCCTCAAGGGGTGTACAATCTAAGGTCCCTAACCCTCAAGGGGCGTACAATCTAAGGTCCCTAACCCTCAAGGGGCGTCCAATCTAAGGTCCCCGACCCTCAAGGGGCGTCCAATCTAAGGTCCCCGACCCTCAAGGGGCGTCCAATCTAAGGTCCCTAACCCTCAAGGGGCGTCCAATCTAAGGTCCTTGACCCTCAAGGGGCGTACAATCTAAGGTCCCTAACTCACATTCATACATACACATACTAGGGACAATTTAGACAGGAGTCAATTCACCTACCAGCATGTCTTTGGAGTGTGGGAGGAAACCGAAGCACCCGGAGGAAACCCACGCAAGCACAGGGAGAACATGCAAACTCCATGCAGGAGGCGCCATGGTCGGTAATCAAACCCATGACCCATTTACTGCAAGGCAGACGTGCTAACCACTAAGCCACTGTGCGTCACGTGTGACATGGTGACAACACAAAAGCAAAAATGGGAAGCAGGGGCGGAACGTTGGCACCCTACAAGAAGAAGTGCCTGAACAAGGACTAATAAATATATATGCTTCGGTTTCCTCCCACACTCCAAAGACATGCTGGTAGGTGAATTGACTCCTGTCTAAATTGTCCCTAGTATGTGTATGTATGAATGTGTGTGTGTGTGTCAAATGTGACATGGTGACAACGTAGGCGGAAATGGGGGCAGAGCGTGGTCACCCTACAACAGGAAGTGGCTGAACAAGGACTATATATATATATATATATATATATATATATATATATATATATATATATATATATATATATATATATATATATATATGTGTCACATGTGACATGGTGACAACGTAGGGGCAAAAATGGGAAACGGGGCAGAGCGTGGTCACCCTACAACAGGAAGTGCCTGAACAAGACCTCGATGGCGAGATCATTTTATAAAAGACTTTTTCAAATGAAGCGACTATGGGGTTCGATCTCCAGCGAATATTTATATAAAAGCTGCAGATTTCAAAACGTCTTTATAAAGGACACGAACACGAGGAATGTTAGGAGAGGGATTTCCACGATGATTATTGTTTCTTCGTAGAAGATGCCCACCAGACCGAGCGTCCCTCTGCGCTCTCCTCACCGTGCGGCTGATCTATCCTGCGGAGTGACACCATTATCCAAGCGTGTCATAATTCCGTGTCACAGCCCCGCCTCCTGACTCATGTATGAACGGTCTCCTGCTCTTCAAAGCGGTCACTGCGGCTGCATTCCAGTCGGATGGACGAGTCCCGATTCACACGCAGCGTCACCAAGCCGATGACGGCGGTCATCCTCCCCGGGTTGCGCACTTCCACTGCTGCTATACCCCTCCCGCGGTCTGTCACCAAATTACGTTCATACTTGTGCGACTTGTCATGCGACTCCGGACACACCTAGGTCGCATGACGAGTCGCAGCCCATGCGAAGCCATTCAAACGTATGCAAATTTAAAAAAGGTTTCGTGCACTACTTTGATGCGACTTTCAATGTAAATTCTCAAACTCGCATGCAAGTCGCATCTTAATGTCATGCAACAGTCAGCCCCGGTTCACAATGGATCCGACTTTCAAAGTCAAATGGCAGTGCGACTTCGGGTCAAACTTCATAGACTTCACGTACAGATGTCTACGCAAGTCGCACCCCAAACCGGGATAAGTAGCGCAGGAACTGATTTTGGAATCGATGCCACTCCAGCAAAATTGGAGTCGCACCAATCCATTGCATGCGATTTGTCATGCAAGTCTGGACACAAAAAGGTCACGTGACGAGCTCCAGCCCATGTATTTCAATGGAAGCCGTTCGAATCTATGCGAATTTAAAAAGGTTCGTCCCCTACTTGGATGCGGCTTGAGCGCCATAGGCTGCAATGTAAATTCTCAAAAGTCGCATGCAAGTTGCATCTTAATGCTATTAATATAACCGTCAGCCCCGGTTCATACCGGATCCGAATTTGAAATCGTGCGACTTCACTTGAAGTCTCAGCATTTCAAAGTCGGATGGCAGTGCGACTTCGAGTCCAACTTCATAAACATCTGTGCGACTTCACGCACAGATGTCTACGCAAGTCGCACCCCAAATCGGGAAACGTAGTGCAGGAACTACTTTTCTAAATCGCCGAAACTCCGACTAGAAGAGTTCTATTGACGATCTTTGCCTGCGATCTTTCATGCGAATCTGGACACAAACAGGTCGCATAACAAATCGCAGCCAGTGGATTTCAATGGAAGCCATTCAAACCGATGTGAATTTAAAAAAAAAAAAAAAAAAAAAGTTTCATGAGCTACTTTGATGTGAATTTCATACAATTCTCAAAAGTCACCACTTAATGTTGTCAATGCGACAGCTGTGCAACCGTCAGCCCCGGTTCATACCGGATCCGACCTTTGAAATCGTGCGACTTCACTTGAAGTCGCGCAATTTAAAAGTCGGATGACAGTGCGACTTCGGGTCCAACTTTATGAACATCTGTGCAACTTCACGCACAAATGTCAATGCAAGTCACACCCCAAATATCAGGAAAAGTAGTGCAGGAACCACCGCTCTAATCACTGAAACTCCGACTAGACCGGTTCCATTGACGATCTTTGCATGCGATTTGAAATGCGAATCTGGACACAAACAAGTCGCATAACGAATCGCAGCCCATGTATTTCAATGGAAGCCGTTCAAACCGATACAAATTTAATCAAAAAAAAAAAAGTTTCATGAGCTACTTTGATGTGAATTTCATACAATTCTCAGAAGTCGCATGGAAGTCGCATCTTAATGTTGTCAATGCGACAGCTGTGCAACCGTCAGCCCCAGTTTCGGGTTTTTTGCACTTTGAGATTATCGGTCATGTTGGAAAATTCACGGAAAACAGCCGATTTTCCCGCCAATGATTTTATTTCCTGCGCTATGATGGCTCTTGCGCTTGTCCCCTGTGTGTCTAACACACTTCCTGTCCCAGGGTGACAACGCTGCATAGATACAGCTCAGTGAGGGTGCGTTGTCACCCTGGGACAGGAAGTGTGTAACTGGCAGGATCAAAACAATAGGAAAAGGAAATCCTGAATAAAAAGAAAACGAAAGCAGCTGCCACATCTAGGGACTGTTATGCAGGCCATAGATGGGTTAAAAATCGGCAGATTTTTCGTCCGAAAAAAAAAAAACAGTCGATTTTCGCATCGTTTGTGGATTAATTGGTCGGCTGTTTTTCGGGGTTTTGGCACATTTTTTTTTAATCGGTCAAGTTGGAAAATTTGCAGCCAATTTTGACGATCAGCCGATTTTCCCGGCAATGATGGGCAAATTTATCAAATATTTACCGATAAAAAATCTGCGCATGAGCCGTGACCTGCAAGAAAAAGAAAGAAAGGAAGAAGAAAGAAAGGGAAAGAAGAGGAAGTAGAAAGAAGAACGAAGACAAACAGAAGAACGAAGACGGAAAGAAGAACGAGGAAAGAAGAACGAAGAAAGAAGAACGAAGAACGAAGAAAGAAGAACGAAGAAAGAAGAACGAAGAAAGAAGAACGAAGAAAGAAGAACGAAGAAAGAAGAACGAAGAAAGAAGAACGAAGAAAGAAGAACGAAGAAAGAAGAAAGAAGAACAAAGAAAGAAGAAAGAAGAACAAAGAAAGAAGAACGAAGAATGAAGAAAGAAGAATGAAAAAGAACGAAGAAGAAAGAAGAACGAAGAAAGAAGAAAGAAGAATGAAAAAGAACGAAGAAGAAAGAAGAACGATGAAGAAAGAAGAACGATGAAGAAAGAAGAACGATGAAGAAAGAAGAACGAAGAAAGAAGAACGAAGAAAGAAGAACGAAGAAAGAAGAACGAAGAAAGAAGAACGAAGAAAGAAGAACAAAGAAAGAAGAACGAAGAATGAAGAAAGAAGAACGAAGAACAAAGAAAGAAGAATGAAAAAGAACGAAGAAGAAAGAAGAAAAAGAAAGTAGAAGAAAGTAGAAAAACGAAGAAAAAGAAAGAAGAATTCCAGTCCGCTATTATATTTTATATGAAAAGTGTTGCAGTTGCAACAATGTATCTATTTGTATCTATTTGTATCTATTTGTATCCGAATAAAACCATCTGTATCCGAAATAGATACAAATGGATACAAATAGATACATTGTTGCAACTGCAACACTTTTCATATAAAATATAATAGCGGAGCTCTCTGCAGGGACAGAAGTAATTAGATGCCGGCCGCAGACGGGATGATGATCAGCCGATTTGTTTACCGTTGGTGGTAACGTCGGGCGATCGAACGACCGATTTTTCGGGTTTTTTTTTTATAAACAAACGGCCAATTTTCGACCCGTCTATGGCCAGCATTAGGCTGCGATATGTAATATTTTTACTCTTCATCTGAGAGACACTCGATACAGATAAACAATCGCTGTACCTGACGAATCCGTCCGCCGCCATTTGGTGTCGCCTGGAACCCTCCGGTCTGGACAGAACCTACAGACGCATCGAGAGGCCGGTGCTGGATTTTGCAGCAAACATCGCACTGCGAGTCGCTGTGGAGCAACTGAGGATTGCATAACCTGGAGTGAGCCAATCCCGACACCGGATTACAACACACAGCGCGGCCCGCAGCTCAACCCAAAACACCGGCGAAAATAACGAAGGCTCGACGGCTTCTTCGCATCAGATATTTATGGCCAGCTGGGCGGAGGAGAATGTAGGAAAAAAAATGTGCAGAAAGACTTCTAGAGAGACCAGCTTCCTGCTTCTCCTGTGCTGCTTCCCTGAACATTTGCATGCGATGATGGGGCACTATACCTCCCACTGACACCAATGATGGGGCACTATTCCTCCCACTGACACCAATGATGGGACACTATTACTCCCACTGACACCAATGATGGGACACTATTACTCCCACTGACACCAATGATGGGGCACTATTCCTCCCACTGACACCAATGATGGGGCACTATTACTCCCACTGACACCAATGATGGGACACTATTCCTCCCACTGACACCAATGATGGGACACTATTCCTCCCACTGACACCAATGATGGGGCACTATTCCCCCCACTGATACCAATAATGGGGCACTATTCCTCCCACTG
The DNA here is from genome assembly GCF_062004578.1 of Staurois parvus. Classification (NCBI taxonomy): domain Eukaryota; kingdom Metazoa; phylum Chordata; class Amphibia; order Anura; family Ranidae; genus Staurois; species Staurois parvus. The sequence goes on from NW_028319553.1 coordinate 26,083, forward strand.
ACACCAATGATGGGGCACTATTCCTCCCACTGACACCAGTGATGGGGCACTATTCCTCCCACTGACACCAGTGATGGGGCACTATTCCTCCCACTGACACCAATGATGGGGCACTATTCCTCCCACTGATACCAACGATGGGGCACTATTCCTCCCACTGACACCAACGATGGGGCACTATTCCTCCCACTGACACCAACGATGGGGCACTATTCCTCCCACTGACACCAACGATGGGGCACTATTCCTCCCACTGACACCAACGATGGGGCACTATTCCTCCCACTGACACCAACGATGGGGCACTATTCCTCCCACTGACACCAACGATGGGGCACTATTCCCCCCACTGACACCAACGATGGGGCACTATTCCTCCCACTGATACCAACAATGGGGCACTATTCCTCCCACTGATACCAATGATGGGGCACTATTCCTCCCACTGACACCAATGATGGGACACTATTCCTCCCACTGACACCAATGATGGGGCACTATTCCTCCCACTGACACCAATGATGGGGCACTATTCCTCCCACTGACACCAATGATGGGGCACTATTCCTCCCACTGACACCAATGATGGGGCACTATTCCTCCCACTGACACCAATGATGGGGCACTATTCCTCCCACTGACACCAATGATGGGGCACTATTCCTCCCACTGACACCAATGATGGGGCACTATTCCTCCCACCGACACCAATGATGGGGCACTATTCCTCCCACTGACACCAATGATGGGGCACTATTCCTCCCACCGACACCAATGATGGGGCACTATTCCTCCCACTGACACCAATGATGGGGCACTATTCCTCCCACTGACACCAATGATGGGGCACTATTCCTCCCACTGACACCAATGATGGGGCACTATTCCTCCCACTGACACCAATGATGGGGCACTATTCCTCCCACTGACACCAATGTTACATATATGTAGGTAATGTATCCACTATATATACAAATACATAGAATCTATATATATATATACACCCCTGCAGTGCATTCTGTACACAATGGTATACAGATGGATATATTACAGGCACACAGACAGTACAGAGTGCATAGGAGGACATAGAAGACACATGACACAGCCAAGTCCACACATAATATCACCGAAGGTGCACAGTAAGCCCAGGACGAGTTACCTGCAGGTGCTGGGGCCCCTCTCGGGCGCAGGGCTGGCAGTCAGGGGCCCCTGGGGCTCCTCAGGCCTCTCTGCTTGTTTATTCTCACCAACTTCACTCCAGCCTCAGGCCGCCACCGAGACGAGCAGCTGGATAGACGCTACACAGCGCGCTCTACTGACACCTGCTGCTAGGGAGAGGAAATGCGTTCCAGGAAAGGCAGGGACTATAGAGTCAAGCAGCCAGCCGGCTAGACGGAACGCAGCGTGCTCTGCTGCCACCTACTGCCCGAAAGAGATAGAGCGGGGAAAGGTGGGGGGAAACCATAGAGTGAGGCGAATAGCCGGCCAGAAGGTATCCAGCCACCTACAGTCCGCTTTCCATTGCGTGGGAAGATCATAGAGTCAAAAAAAGAACGCAGCGCGCTCTGCTGACATCTGCTGCCTGGAGGACGTAGTTGACCTGTGTTGCCTATAGCAACCTGCAGACTGATTGGCAGTCAGTGGATTGGTTGCTAGGAGCAACCACACTTTTCAGCCCCTGACAACAATCCCCTTCAGTGCAGACTATTTGTATTTATTGGAAGTTTTTGCGATCGATCACCGGCCTGCCGCGTATCGATAGGATCTCAGGACTAAAATGATTGAATTGAGTAAGAATTGTAAGTCACAGACCCTCCAATCCAGCGATTTAGCGATCTGTTCATCGATTTCTGCCCCGCGGGTCAATCGGCTGTGACGGAAGTTTTATTGAGCGCTTCTGATCGAATGTCTGGAAGTGCAGATCAATCAGATGATCAGTTTTTTAACTCGATTGTTTCTGGTCGATCATATGTTCGATCGATAACGTGTGTTTTGTGATATTTGATATTTTCATTGATGACGGAACGCTTGTTTGTGGTCGCTCTCATCATGTGACATCATGTGACATTCCCGGGAGCCCTCTTCAGGGTCCGCCGTCCTCTGCTGTAAAGTCCGGGCCTCAAATTATGACATCTCAGGGCTGGTCTGCCCAGCATCCATTGTGAGCCTAGGCAACGTCCATTGTGAGCCTAGGTAGCATCCATTGTGGGTCTAGGCAGTGTCCATTGTGGGCCTAAGCAGCGTCCATTGTTGAGCCTATGCGGCGTCCATTATGGGCCTAGGCAGCATCCATTGGTTAGCCTAGGCAGTGTCCATTGTGAGCCTAGGCAGCGTCCATTACGGGCCTAGGCAGCATCCATTGGTTAGCCTAAGCAGTGTCCATTGTGAGCCTTTGCAGCGTCCATTATGGGCCTAGGCAGCATCCATTGGTTAGCCTAGGCAGTGTCCATTGTGAGCCTAGGCAGCATTCATTGTGGATCTAGGCAGTGTCCATTGTGAGCCTAGGCAGCATTCATTGTGGATCTAGGCAGTGTCCATTCTGGGCCAAACTAGTGTCCACTGTTGAGCCTAGGCAGTGTCCATTGTGAGCCTAGGCAGCATTCATTGTGGATCTAGGCAGTGTCCATTGTGAGCCTAGGCAGCATTCATTGTGGATCTAGGCAGTGTCCATTCTGGGCCAAACTTGTGTCCACTGTTGAGCCTAGGCAGCGTCCATTGGACTCCAGCCATTCTGCCTGCTGGCTGCCTTGACAGCTGTCCATTCTCTTGCCTGCTGCCTGCCTTGACTTCTGCATGGACTCTGGCCATTCTTCTGCCTGCTGCCTGCCTTGACTTCTGCCTGGACTCCGGCCATTCTCTTGCCTGCTGCCTGCCTTGACAGCTGCCTGGACTCCGGCCATTCTCTTGCCTGCTGCCTGCCTTGACAGCTGCCTGGACTCAGGGCATTCTTCTGCCTGCTGCCTGCCTTGAGAACTGCCTGGACTCCGGCCATTCTTCTGCCTGCTGCCTGCCTTGACAGCTGCCTGGACTCCGGCCATTCTCTTGCCTGCTGCCTGCCTTGACAGCTGCCTGGACTCCGGCCATTCTCTTGCCTGCTGCCTGCCTTGACAGCTGCCTGGACTCAGGGCATTCTTCTGCCTGCTGCCTGCCTTGAGAACTGCCTGGACTCCGGCCATTCTTCTGCCTGCTGCCTGCCTTGACAGCTGCCTGGACTCCGGCCATTCTTCTGCCTGCTGCCTGCCTCGATCTATGCCTGGACTCTGACTATTCTCTTGCCTGCTGCCTGCTTCTACCTCATCCTGGACCCCCACTATTCTTTATCCTCCCACCTGCCTTAACCTTGGTCTGGACCTCAACTATTCTCTTGCCTGTCCCCCACCTTGACCCTCCATCATATCACACAGCAATCTCCACAGAGAAGCCATCCTGTCTCAGTGACCCCTTGGTGGGGGTGATCTTGAGGGCCACACTCTGCTGTTCGCTTGCATAAAAGTAGCTCGGGGGCCACTAGGGTCAATGGCCCATCACTCCTTACAGAGTGGTTTAGTGGAGACCAAGCTGTCACTTAGACCCCACACAATGGGAGAGTCAGCGTCATAAGCCAAGGGTGTCACTGACACCATCAATCAAACCTTTTTTAAGAACAATGCTGATTTTAAAAAAATAATATAATAACATAAATAATAATAAAAGAATATACAAAATGATATAGTATGATAAAATGTAATATACTTAATTACCATATCATATAAAATAATACAATAAAATAAATAATTGTAATGTAATGCAATAAAATATATTGCAAGACTATAGAATAAAATGAAACAAAATAACAATAGTATAATAAGATACACAACAATAAAAGAGTATACAAAATAATATAACATGATAAAGTGTAATATAATTTAATGTCATATCATATAAAATAATGTATATAAAATAAATAATATAATGCCATGTAATGCAATATAATATAAAGTACCATGGAAACATATAATATAATATAATACAATGCAATAAGATATATTGTAATACCATATAGAGTACAATAATACAATAATACAAAATAATATTATACTAACAAAAATAATGCTGCCTGGGCTCACAATGGACACTGAATGTACAAAATAATACAATATAAAATGTAATAGAATTGAATCCCATATCATATACAGTTGTGACCAAAATTATTCAACCCCCACTGAAATTGAGTGTTTTGGCCAGTTTGACATTGCTTTTGATCATTCAGTCATCTTGCTTACATTTACATTAAAGAGGCACTTGTAGGTCAGACAAATATAACATAACAGTTATAATGAAATAACCACAAATGTCTTTTCTGTGCTCACAGCATTATCAGTTTTATTCAACCCCCAAGTGACATTCAATCTTAGTACTTAGTACAGCATCCTTTTACAGTTATAACAGCTTTTAAACGTGAAGCATAGCTTGACACAAGTGTCTTGCAGCGATCTACGGGTATCTTCGCCCATTCTTCATGGGCAAAGGCCTCCAGTTCAGTCACATTCTTAGGCTTGCGCACTGCAACTGCTTTCTTTAAGTCCCACCAGAGGTTCTCAATCGGATTTAAGTCTGGTGACTGCGATGGCCACTCCAAAATGTTCCAGCCTTTCCTCTGCAACCATGCTCTAGTGGACTTGGAGGTATGCTTGGGATCATTGTCCTGTTGAAAGGTCCAACGTCTCCCAAGCCTCAGGTGTGTGACGGACTGCATCACGTTTCCATCCAATATCTCCTGGTACTGAAGAGAATTCATGGTACCTTGCACACGCTGAAGCTTCCCTGTACCTGCAGAAGCAAAACAGCCCCAAAGCATGATTGACCCTCCACCATGCTTCACAGTAGGCAAGGTGTTCTTTTCATCATAGGCCTTGTTCTTCCTCCTCCAAACATAGCGTTGATCCATGGGCCCAAACAGTTCTAATTTTGTTTCATCAGTCCACAGAACACTATCCCACAACTTTTGTGGTTTGTCCACATGGCTTTTGGCATACTGCAGTCGACTCTTCTTATTCTTTGGAGACAGCAAGGGGGTACGCCTGGGAGTTCTGGCACGGAGGCCTTCATTACGCAGTGTGCGTCTTATTGTCTGGGCTGAAACTTCTGTACCCACATCTGACAAATCTTTTCTCAGTTCCTCAGCAGTCACACGGGGACTTCTCTCCACTCTACGCTTCAGGTAGCGCACAGCAGTCGAAGTCAGCATCTTCTTTCTGCCACGACCAGGTAGCGTTTCAACAGTGCCCTTTGCCTTGAATTTGCGAATGATGCTTCCTAAGGTGTCTCTTGGTATGTTTAACATCTTTGCAATCTTCTTATAGCCATTGCCCTTCCTGTGAAGAGAAATCACCTCTTCTCTTGTCTTCCTGGACCATTCTCTTGCCTTCACCATGTTTGTAACCACACCAGTAAATGTCTAGAAGGAGCTGAGTATCACAGTCATTTTAAAGCTGCCTAATTGGTGCTTATTATGCTTGATTGCTGCTCGGTGACATCCACAGGTGTTTTCAATACCTGATGGAAAGCACCTGTATGAACCTCTGTTCTTCAGAGTGGTAGTCTTTAAGGGGTTGAATAATTGTGGCAATGAAGAAACCACATAAGAACCATTTACTACTGTATTACATAAACAATTGATGTCATTTTAGTTGCATTTGGGTAGTTACAACGTCCTTGTAGGATTTGATTCTGAATACAATTCCAAATGTACACTATAGTCCCTAAACCCCTTTACAGCATTGGGGGTTGAATAATTTTGGTCACAACTGTATTTAAACTATACTATAATATTGGATTTTACTGTATAGAATAAAATACTACAAATTATTATTATTAATAATAATACAATAAAAATACTAAAATAATTACAAAATATTATAATATGATAAAATGTAATATAATTTAACGCCATATCATATATTTAAACTATACTATAATATTGGATTTTACTGTATAAAATAAAATAATACAAATTATTATTATTATTAATAATAATATTAATATTGATAATAATAATACAATAAAAATAATAAAACAATATACAAAATATTATAGTATGATAAAATGTAATATAATTTAACACAATAGCACATATATATATATATATATATATATATATATATTATCATGTAATGCAATAATATCAAGTAACATGAAAACATATATTTTTGTTAATATAATACAATGCAATAAAATATATTGTAATACCATATAGAATAAAATAATACAAAATATTAATATTAGACTAAAAAAAAATAATAAAAGAATGTACAAAATAATATAATATAAAATGTAATAGAATTGAATACCATATCATATATTTAAATTATAATATAATATTGGATTTTACTGTATAGAATAAATTAATACAAATTAATAATAATAATATAAAAAATAATAATAAAGGAATATACAAAATATTATAATATGATAAAATGTAATATAATTGAATGCCATATCATATAAAATAATTAAAAAAAATATAATACCATGTAATGCAATAATATCAAGTAACGTGAAAACATATATTTTTGTTAATATAATACAAGGCAATCAAATATATTGTAATACCATATAGAATAAAATAATACAAAAAAATAAAAACAAAACAAAAAACAAAAAAATTAGACTAACAAAAATAATAATAAAAGAATGTTCAAAATAATATAATATAAAATGTAATAGAATTGATTACCATATTGTGTATTTAAACTGTAATATAATATTGGATTTTACTGTATAGAATAAAATAATACAAATGAACAATAATAACAATATAAAAATAATAATAAAAGAATATACAAAATATTATAATATGATAAAATGTAATATAATTTAATGCAATAGCATATATATATATATATATATATATATATATAATTACCCTGTAAAAGTAATTGCTAAGAGAATTCATGGAAAAAGTCGCTTACGAGTGACGGTCCATGCAATCGCCAAGGATCGGATATGACTGAATGGATAGATAATATCATATATTGTAATATACAAAATATTATAATATGATAAAATGTAATATAATTTAACGCAATAGCATATATATATACAGTGGGGATCGAAAGTTTGGGCACCCCAGCTAAAAATTTGTATTAATGTGCATAAAGAAGCCAAGGAAAGATGGAAAAATCTCCAAAAGGCATCAAATTACAGATTAGACATTCTTATAATATGTCAACAAAAGTTAGATTTTATTTCCATCATTTACACTTTCAAAATAACAGAAAACAAAAAAATGACGTCTGCAAAAGTTTGGGCACCCTGCAGAATTTATAGCATGCACTGCCCCCTTTGCCAAGCTGAGACCTGCCAGTGTCATGGATTGTTCTCAATCATCGTCTGGGAAGACCAGGTGATGTCAATCTCAAAGGTTTTAAATGCCCGGACTCATCTGACCTTGCCCCAACAATCAGCGCCATGGGTTCTTTTAAGCAGTTGTCTAGAAAACTGAAACTGAAAATAGTTGACGCTCACAAAGCTGGAGAAGGCTATAAGAAGATAGCAAAGCGTTTTCAGATGTCAATATCCTCTGTTCGGAATGTAATTAAGAAATGGCAGTCATCAGGAACAGTGGAAGTTAAAGCAAGATCTGGAAGACCAAGAAAAATATCAGACAGAACAGCTCACAGGATTGTGAGAAAAACAATTCAAAACCCACGTTTGACGGCACGATCCCTCCAGAAAGATCTGGCAGACACTGGAGTTGTGGTCACTATTCCACTATAAAGAGATACTTGTACAAATATGGTCTTCATGGAAGAGTCATCAGAAGAAAACCTCTTCTACGTCCTCACCACAAAAATCATCGTTTGAACTTTGCAAATGAACATATAGACAAGCCTGATGCATTTTGGAAACAAGTTCTGTGGACCGATGAGGTTAAAATTGAACTTTTTGGCCGGAATGAGCAAAGGTACGTTTGGAGAAGAAGGGGCACAGAATTGAATGAAAAGAACCTCTGTCCAACTGTTAAGCATGGGGTTGGATCAATCATGCTTTGGGGTTGTGTTGCAGCCAGTGGCACAGGGAACATCTCACGAGTAGAAGGAAAAATGGATTCAATAAAATTTCAGCAAATTTTGGATGGTAACTTGATGCCATCTGTGAAAAAGCTGAAGTTAAAGAGAGGATGGCTTCTACAAATGGATAATGATCCTAAACACACCTCGAAATCCACGGGGGATTACATCAAGAGGCGTAAACTGAAGGTTTTGCCATGGCCTTCACAATCTCCTGACCTCAACATAATTGAAAATCTATGGATAGACCTTAAAAGAGCCGTGCGTGACAGACAGCCCAGAAATCTCAAAGAACTGGAAGACTTTTGTAAGGAAGAATGGGCAAAGATACCTCAAACAAGAATTGAAAGACTCTTGGCTGGCTACAAAAAGCGTTTACAAGCTGTGATACTTGCCAAAGGGGGCAGTACAAGATATTAACTCTGCAGGGGGCCCAAACTTTTGCAGACGCCATTTTTTTGTTTTCTGTTATTTTGAAAGTGTAAATGATGGAAATAAAATCTAACTTTTGTTGACATATTATAAGAATGTCTAATCTGTAATTTGATGCCTTTTGGAGATTTTTCCATCTTTCCTTGGCTTCTTTATGCACATTAATACAAATTTTTAGCTGGGGTGCCCAAACTTTCCATCCCCACTGTATATATATTATCATGTAATGCAATAATATCAAGTAACATGAAAACATATATTTTTGTTATTATAATACAATGCAATAAAATATATTGTAATACCATATAGAATAAAATAATACAAAATAATAATATTAGACTAACAAAAATAATAATAAAAGATTGTACAAAATAATAGAATATAAAATGTAATAGAATTGAATACCATATTATATATTTAAACTATAATATAATATTGAATTTTACTGTATAGAATAAAATAATACAAATTAATAATAATAATAGTAATAATAATATTTAAATAATAATAATAGAATATATATAATATTATATGAAAAAATGTAATATAATTGAATGCCATATCATATAAACTAATAAAAAAATATAATATGTAATGCAATAATATCAAGTAACATGAAAACATATATGTTTGTGAATATAATACAAGGCAATCAAATATATTGTAATATCATACAGAATAAAATAATACAAAATAATAATATTAGACTAACAAAAATAATAATAATAAAGAATGTACAAAATTATAAAATGTAATGGAATTGAATCCCATATCATATATTTAAACTATACTGTAATATTGAATTTTACTGTATAGAATAAAATAATACAAATAAATAATAATAATAGTAATAATAATAATATTAAAATAATAATAATAGAATATACAAAATATATTATGAAAAAATGTAATATAATTGAATGCCATATCATATAAAATAATAAAAAAATATAATATCATGTAATACAATAATATCAAGTAACATGAAAACATATATTTTTGTTATTATAATACAATGCAATCAAATATATTGTAATATCATACAGAATAAAATAATACAAAATAATAATATTAGACTAACAAAAATAATAATAAAAGATTGTACAAAATAATAGAATAAAAAATGTAATAGAATTGAATACCATATTATATATTTAAACTATAATATAATATTGAATTTTACTGTATAGAATAAAATAATACAAATTAATAATAATAATAGTAATAATAATATTTAAATAATAATAATAGAATATATATAATATTATATGAAAAAATGTAATATAATTGAATGCCATATCATATAAACTAATAAAAAAATATAATATGTAATGCAATAATATCAAGTAACATGAAAACATATATGTTTGTGAATATAATACAAGCAATCAAATATATTGTAATATCATACAGAATAAAATAATACAAAATAATAATATTAGACTAACAAAAATAATAATAAAAGAATGTACAAAATAATATAATATAAAATGTAATATAATTGAATGCCATATCATATAAAATAATAAAAAAATATAATATCATGTAATACAATAATATCAAGTAACATGAAAACATATATTTTTGTTATTATAATACAATGCAATAAAATATATTGTAATACCATACAGAATAAAATAATACAAAATAATAATATTAGACTAACAAAAATAATAATAAAAGATTGTACAAAATAATAAAATGTAATGGAATTGAACCCCATATTGTGTATTTATACGATAATATAATATTGTATTTTCACCAATGATGTGATGCAGAAGTAGAATATTGTGATGTCAGATAATATTCAGGAACACGTCATTTCTCAGGAAATATTTCATCTCGCAGTAATATACAATATAACACGTAAGCTCTTCTGTAAACAAACATTTCTGTTGGCCCCCCCTGGTCACATGTGACAGCCCAGCACTCTCTCCCCCAGAATACATTGCGGCGGGGCTGTGTGTGATTCAGGCTCCAGCCTTGTGCTGGGAGTACAGAGGGGAAGAGTCTGGAGCAGACAGAGCTGTGTGCACACCGGGCAGCATGGAGCATTTCTTGCGGGGCAGCAAAGCCGCTTCACAGGTAAGCAAACACCCTCCAAGTCCCTGCATGGGGCACAAATCTGCATTGCCTGCTTGCCTGCGGAGCTAGCAATCCATTCTGACATCCTGGGGAGGCTGACATAAAGATTCAGCCACCTGATGCAAGCGAGGGGGGCACAGTATTGGGTATTGAGCGCATTCATAGGACGACCGCATGGAGGAGGGAATATTCAGGTCATAAAGCAGCGCATGCTTGCCTGAAGAGCTAGCAATCCACTCTGGCATGAAGGGATACCGAGTCAAAGATTCGGCCACTTGAGGCAATCGCTGCGCCCCCCGCTCTGATGTATAAATGGGGGGACAGAGACGTCCATAGAGTGACAGGCTGGGGATACTTCCTCCCATGTACACTCATGTCATTCTCGGTATCTGTATGGACTCTGCACAGTCCGACTTCTCCTGTCCCGAATGCCGGGTGTCATTCTCGGTATCTCCTCTTATTCTGTATGTATGGACTCTGCACAGTCCCACTTCTCCTGTCCCGGATGCCGGGTGTAATTCTCAGTATCTCCTCTTATTCTGTATGTATGGACTCTGCACAGTCGACTTCTCCTGTCCCGGATGCCGGGTGTAATTCTCAGTATCTCCTCTTATTCTGTATGTATGGACTCTGCACAGTCGACTTCTCCTGTCCCGGATGCCGGGTGTAATTCTCAGTATCTCCTCTTATTCTGTATGTATGGACTCTGCACAGTCCCACTTCTCCTGTCCCGGATGCCGGGTGTAATTCTCAGTATCTCCTCTTATTCTGTATGTATGGACTCTGCACAGTCCCACTTCTCCTGTCCTGGATGCCGGGTGTCATTCTCGGTATCTCCCCTTATTCTGTATGTATGGACTCTGCACAGTCCCACTTCTCCTGTCCTGGATGCCGGGTGCCATTCTCGGTATCTCCCCTTATTCTGTATGTATGGACTCTGCACAGTCCCACTTCTCCTGTCCTGGATGCCGGGTGTCATTCTCGGTATTAGCCCTTATTCTGTATGTATGGACTCTGCACAGTCCCACTTCTCCTGTCCTGGATGCCGGGTGTCATTCTCGGTATCTCCCCTTATTCTGTATGTATGGACTCTGCACAGTCCCACTTCTCCTGTCCTGGATGCCGGGTGTCATTCTCGGTATCTCCTCTTATTCTGTATGTATGGACTCTGTACAGTCCCACTTCTCCGGTGCCGGGTGTCATTCTCGGTATGAGAAGTCCACACTGGATTCAGAAATGGTTCCAGAAGCTCCATGTTGAGTCCCTCCATCACCAATGACAGCCATTGTCACCCGCCGCCTGTTTATCTCCAGTAGTTGTATTATCAGCTCTAAGGGCCCACCGCCTGTTCCCCCGTCACATGACCCTCAGCTTGTTTTTCGTGGTGGGAACAACATCTCTTTTTGACACCCTGACAGGCCATTCCTCGTGTCTCGTTTTACCACATGCCTCTGACTGGAGTCATACATGTGCTTCACTGTCACATGATGGGACTGTCTGCTGGGCTGAGCTCCATGGGAGGTTGGAGAAGGATGTGTCTCAAGAAATTCTTACCACACGCTGTGTCAGCCTGTTATGAAATATTGTTGGCGCCTGGGGAGATGTAGAACTGATCCTTAATGTTGGTTGGTGGAGGGGTCCTCAATCCATATGATTGCTCCTCACTGTTGGTTGATGAAGGGGTCCTCTGTCCATAGAATTACTCCTTACTGTTGGTTGGCAGAGGGGTCCACAATCTGTAAAACTGCTCCTTACAGTTGGTTGATGGAGGGGTCCTCAGTTCATAGAATTGCTCCTTACAGTTGGTTGGCAGAGGGATCATCAGTCTGTAGAATTGCTCTTTACTGTTGGTTGGTAAAGAGGTCCCCAGTCTTTAGAATTGCTCTTCACGGTTGGTTGGCAGAGGGGTCCTCGGTCTGTAGTATTGCTCCTTGCTGTTGGTTGGTGAAGGAGTCCTCGGTCCATAGAATTACTCCTTACTTTTGGTTGGCAGAGGGGTCCACAATCTGTAAAACTGCTCCTTACAGTTGGTTGATGGAGGGGTCCTCAGTTCATAGAATTGCTCCTCACAGTTGGTTGGCAGAGGGATCATCAGTCTGTAGAATTGCTCCTCACAGTTGGTTGGCAGAGGGATCATCAGTCTGTAGAATTGCTCTTTACTGTTGGTTGGTAAAGAGGTCCCCAGTCTTTAGAATTGCTCTTCACGGTTGGTTGGCAGAGGGGTCCTCGGTCTGTAGTATTGCTCCTTACTGTTGGTTGGTGAAGGGGTCCTCGGTCTGTAGAATTACTCCTTACTGTTGGTTGGTGAAGGGGTCCTCAGTCTGTAGAATTACTCCTTACTGTTGGTTGGTGAAGGGGTCCTCGGTCTGTAGAGTTGCTCCTTTCTGTTAGTTTGTGAAGGGGTCCTCGGTCTGTAGAATTGCTCCTTGCTGTTGGTTAGTGAAGGGGTCCTCGGTCTGTAGAATTGCTCCTTACTGTTGGTTAGTGAAGGAGTCCTCTGTCTGTAGAATTGCTCCTTACTGTTGGTTAGTGAAGGGGTCCTCGGTCTGTAGAACTGCTCCTTGCTGTTGGTTGGTGAAGGGGTCCTCGGTCTGTAGAACTGCTCCTTGCTGTTGGTTGGTGAAGGGGTTCTCGATCTGTAGAATTGCTCCTTACTGTTGGTTAGTGGAGGGGTTCTCGGTCTGTAGAACTGCTCTTCACTGTAGGTTGGCAGAGGAATCATCAGTCTGTAGAATTGCTCTTTACTGTTGGTTGGTAAAGAGGTCCCCAGTCTTTTGAATTGCTCTTCACGCTTGGTTGGCAGAGGGGTCCTCGGTCTGTAGTATTGCTCCTTACTGTTGGTTGGCAGAGGGGTCCTCGGTCTGTAGTATTGCTCCTTACTGTTGGTTGGTGAAGGGGTCCTCGGTCTGTAGAATTGCTCCTTACTGTTGGTTGGTGAAGGGGTCCTCGGTCTGTAGAATTGCTCCTTACTGTTGGTTGGTGAAGGGGTCCTCGGTCTGTAGAATTGCTCCTTGCTGTTGGTTGGTGGAGGGGTCCTCGGTCTGCAGAATTGCTCCTTGCTGTTGGTTGGTGAAGAGGTCCTCGGTCTGTAGAACGGCTCTTCACTGTATGTTGGCAAAGGGGTCCTCAGTGTATATATTTGCTCCTTGTTGTTGGTTGACAGAGGGGTTCCCAGTTTGTAGAATTGCTCCTCACTCTTGGTTGTTGGAGGTGTCCTCAGTCTGCTCTTCACTGCAGGTCCTCAGTCCACAGAATTACTCCTCATTGTTGATTGGTGGAGGGATCCCTTGTCTGTAGAATTTCTCCTCACAGTTGCTTGGTGGAGGGATCTTCAGTCCATAGAATTGCTCTTCTCTGTTGTTCGGTGCAGGGGTCCTCAGTGAAGTCGGAACAAGACTGTGGCTGGGATGGCAATCCGTCACGCCACTTCACTAACCTGTGATAACACTTAGGGCCCCTTCAAATGGTCTCATTGCAGTACTGTATAGTAATGGTCCTGTCACTGCTACTCCCGTAGTATGGTGCATTTCTTCACCTTTCATGAATGCCATCCCCACGCACCTACCTTGCAGCGTAACACCCCACAATACATTGGGGTGCAGATCAGTCGTGTTGGCAGCCCATTGCAAATTCTAACAATGAACTTCTCTTTATTGGTCCATTTTAATTCAACTCTGTAATTGAATGCATTTTGTTTTATCTGGTTTGTACGTTCAGGTTAGGATGAGGATGGTGAATAGAAGGTCTTTGGAGGAGCAGAGAGGACAGTTTGGGTGATATGTAGGAACAAGGTTGGTAAGAAGGAGGTCTTGAGAGGAGCAAAGAGAACGGTTCCTTGCTCCTTCAAAGACCTGCTTCCTAACCTTTTCCCAACAAAAGGTTAGGAAGCAGGAGGTCTTTGGAGGAGCAAGGAGCAGAGAAGATGGTCTGGGTGATGTGTTAAGAGGAGGATGGTGAGTAGGAGGTCTTGAGAGGATTGGTGAGGACAGTTTGGGTGAAAGCTTAAGAATAGAATGGTGAGCAGGAGGTCTTGAGAGAACGGCTTGGGTGATATTGTGAGAAAAGATTAGTGAGCAGGAGGTTTTTGGAGGAACATTGATGGTTTGGGTGGTATGTTAAGACGAGGATGGTGAGTAGAAGGTCTTGAAAGGAGCAGAGAGGACAGTTTGGGTGATATGTAGGAACAAGGTTGGTAAGAAGGAGGTCTTGAGAGGAGCAAAGAGGGTGGCTTAGGTGATATGTTGGGAAAAGGTTAGTAAGCAGGAGGTCTTTGGAGGAGCAAGGAGCAGAGAAGATGGTTTGGGTGATGTGTTAAGACGAGGATGGTGAGTAGGAGGTCTTGAGAGGAGTGGAGAGGACAGTTTGGGTGATAGTTTAAGAATAGAATGGTGATCAGGAGGTCTTGAAAGAACGGCTTGGGTGATATTGTGAGAAAAGATTAGTGAGCAGGAGGTCTTTGAAGGAGCAGAGATGGTTTGGGTGATATGTTAAGATGAGGATGGTGAGTAGGAGGTCTTGAAAGGAGCAGAGAGGACAGCTTGGGTGAAGTGTTGGGGAAAAGGTTGGTGAGCAGAAGTTGAGAAGAGTGGAGAGGACGATTTGGGTGATATGTTAAGAAGAGAATGGTGAGCATGGGGTCTTGGGAGGAGTGGAGAGGACAGCTTAGGTGATATGTTGGGAAAAGGTTGGAAAACAGGAGGTCTTTGGAGAAGCAAGGAACAGAGAGGATGGTTTGGGTGACATGTAAAGATGAAGATGATGTTTAGGACGTCTTGGGAGGAATGGAGAGGACAGCTTAGGTGATATGTTGGGAAACGGTTGGTGAGCAGTAGGTCTTTGGAGAAGCGAGGAACAGAGAGGATGGTGTAGGTGATATGTAAAGAAGAGGATGGTGTGTAGGAGGTCTTGGAAGGAGTGGAGAGGACAGTTTAAGTGATCTGTTGGGAAAAGGTTGGTGAGCAGAAGCAGTTGAGAGGATGAATTGGGTGATGTGTTAAGAAGAGAATGATGAGCAAGAGGTCTTGAGAAAAGTGAAGACGACACCTTGGGTGTGATATGTTGGCAAAAGGTTGAAGAGCAGGAGGTCTTCTTGGGCATCAGCACTCCTAGGCATTATTTCAGCTGGAGAAACGCCAGCTGCTTGCAGTATCACCCCATCTTTAAAGAGGGCTTCATCTGGTCTGTAAAACTGCTGCTTACTGTTGGTTTGTGGAGGGGTCCTTCATGCGTAAAATTGCTCCTCACTGTTGGTTGGTGGAGGGGTACTCAATCTGTAAACCAGCTCATCACTGTTGGTTGGCAGAAGGGTTCTCATTTCATAGACTTACTCCTCACTGTCGGTTGGCAGAAGGCTCTTCAATTGGTAGAAATGCTCCTTGCTGTTGGTTGGTGGAGGAGTCCTTACTCTGTAGATCTGCTCTTTACTGTAGGTTGTCAGGGGAGTCCTCAGTCCAAAGAACTGCTACCCATTCTTGGTTGATGGAGGGGTCCTCAGTCCATAGAATTGCTCCTCACTGTTGGTTGGTGGAGGGATCCTCATTCTGTAGAATTGCTCCTCACTGTTGGTTGGTGGAGGGATCCTCAGTCTGAAGATTTGCTCCTCACTTTTGGTTGGTGGAGGGATCCTCAGTCTGAAGATTTGCTCCTCACTTTTGGTTGACGGAGGGGTCCTCAGTCCATAGAATTGCTCCTCACTGTTGGTTGGTGGAGGGATCCTCATTCTGTAGAATTGCTCCTCACTTTTGGTTGGTGGAGGGATCCTCAGTCTGAAGATTTGCTCCTCACTTTTGGTTGGTGGAGGGATCCTCAGTCTGTAGAATTGCTCCTCACTGTTGGTCGGTGGAGGGATCCTCAGTCTGTAGAATTGCTCCTCACTGTTGGTTGGTGGAGGGATCCTCAGTTTGTAGAATTGCTCCTCACTGTTGGGCGGTGGAGGGATCCTCAGTCTGTAGAATTGCTCCTCACTGTTGGGCGGTGGAGGGATCCTCAGTCTGTAGAATTGCTCCTCACTGTTGGTTGGTGGAGGGATCCTCAGTCTGTAGAATTGCTCCTCACTTTTGGTTGGTGGAGGGATCCTCATTCTGTAGAATTGCTCCTCACTTTTGGTTGGTGGAGGGATCCTCAGTCTGAAGATTTGCTCCTCACTTTTGGTTGGTGGAGGGATCCTCAGTCTGTAGAATTGCTCCTCACTGTTGGTCGGTGGAGGGATCCTCAGTCTGTAGAATTGCTCCTCACTGTTGGTTGGTGGAGGGATCCTCAGTCTGTAGAATTGCTCCTCACTGTTGGTCGGTGGAGGGATCCTCAGTCTGTAGAATTGCTCCTCACTGTTGGTTGGTGGAGGGATCCTCAGTCTGTAGAATTGCTCCTCACTGTTGGTTGGTGGAGGGATCCTCAGTCTGTAGAATTGCTCCTCACTGTTGGCAGAAGAGTCCTCAGTGGTTCTGAAACAGGGGTTGCAGCTATGAATACCACTAACACGCCTCTTGCTCAATTTCTATGGTAAAATGGGTCACCGCTTCCCGAGGGAGCGTACAATCCGTTCATCAAGAAATACACCGTCCCTTGACATAACACTTCTCACCACTTCCTACCCAGCAGAGCTGGGTGCCAGTTTCGGGATAGGCCACCTTTGAAGTTAGAGACAAGTCCGTTTGGTTTTTAATGCTTTACTAGCAAAAAAGGCATACAATGTCCTCCATGTTCAGAGGTGGCGGCTGCCAGTACTTTCCCCAGGGTGGTCACCTTTAGTCCCATCCCCTTATAAGTCCTTTTTGGGCTTCCTAGGCTGGAGAAATGCCAGTTGCTTGCCGTATCACCCCATGTCTAAAGAAGACCCACAGGGGCCACCTACACAAGTATTTCCTCTCTTTTCTGAACTTCCCGCCAGACTGACTCGTTCTCCAATCCACTTGAGGAAGGGTCAAACCTAGTGGCCAATCTAGGAACTGGTCTTACATGTTGCCTTCAATGTACGGGTAAAGCAACATGGTTTTGCTTGTACAATATGTGTATGTATCCATGTAGCCGTATCTGGCTTTTGGTGACTCGGTGAGCCAGTTCATTGGGCAACCCATCGCCGGTGATTTTTTATTTTTTTTTGCCAAGGTAGGTCCCCAGGTCTTTCCAACTCTCCCCAATTTCTCAGCTTGGAAAAGGCATGCAGAATATGATGACACATCTGCATTCCATGTACGCCTACTAGGGCCAGCTTGGACAGGAGTCCGTTGACCTACCAGCATGTCTTTGGAAAGTGGGAGGAAGCTGAAGCCAACTTACGCAGACCCCATGCAGATGGTGTCCTGGCCAGGAACCCAGGCAAGGACCCAAGTGCCGCAAGACCAAAGTGCTAAAAGTAGCACCATTGACGGCCAACTTGTATACGCATGGTGGGTACAGATTGGCAATAAAGCAGGCCATAGACGGGTCGAAAACCGGTCGTTTAAAAAAAAAAAAATTAAAAATCGGTTGTTCGATCGGCCGACGTTACCACCAACGGTAAAAAAATCGGCCGATTTTCGTCCCGTCTACGGCCAGCATTTAACCCCATAATTACTTCTGTCCTTTGCAGAGAACTCCGCTATTATATTTTACATGAAAAAGTCTTCTTCCTCTTCTTATTCTTCCTCTTCTTCTTCTGCTTCCTCTTCTTCCTCCTCCTCTTCTTCTTCCTCTTCTTCTTCCTCCTCTTCCTCTTCCTCCTCCTCTTCCTCTTCCTCCTCTTCTTCCTCCTCTTCCTCCTCTTCTTCCTCCTTCTTCCTCCTTCTTCCTCTTCTTTTTCCTCTTCTTCCTCTTCCTCTTCTTCTTCTTTCTCCTCTTCTTCCTCCTCTTCTTCTTTCTCCTCTTCCTCCTCTTCCTCTTCCTCTTCTTCTTCCTCTTGTTCCTCTTCTTCTTCTTCCTCCTCTTCCTCTTCTTCCTCTTTTTCTTCCTCCTCTTCCTCCTCTACTTCCTCTTCCTCCTCTACTTCCTCCTCTTCCTCCTCTTTCTCTTCTTCCTCTTCCTCTTCTTCCTCTTCTTTTTCTTCTTCTTGCAGGTCACGGCTCATGCGCAGATTTTTTATCGGTAAAACGATCGGCCGATTTGCCCATCATTGCAGGGAAAATCGGCCGATCGTCAACACCGGCCGCAAATTTTCCAACATGCCTGATAAAAAAAATGTGCAAAAAGCCTGAAAAACGGCCGACCAATTAACCCACTAACAGTGCGAAAATCGGCTGGCTTAAGTCTTTGCTACACCGGAGTGGTGCTGCCGTTAGGGGCGTGGCCTGTTTGGAACGAGCGGAAGAGCAGATATGTTTTTACTACAACACGACCTAAACGATCGGCAGCAGAATATTCGCCATTGTTTGCAGCAGCAGGACGAACTCCTGCTAAAACCACACTGTTGTTGGTCGGGACAAAGAGTTTGTTGATGGGTAAACGCGGGGTGGCGTGATATCAGCCGGAGTTCGCTATAATGACACAGGCGATCGAAGTTTGCAGAGACAATAGGGATTTGTTCGCTCAGAGCCGTAAAGCGGCTATCGCCGAAAATGCTTTTTTTACCGCGTAGAATTTTTACCGATCGGTTTAGACACAATTTCGATTGGATTCGGGTAAAATAAATTTCCATCGAGGAGCTCTGAGATACTTTTTTTTTCATGATTATGATCCTATTTTGATCGATCAAATTATGAGATTATGTGGAGGAGATAGAGATGCGATCGATAGGCCAGTTATTCCTATTGGCAGACATCGATCGAAAAAGAAATTGATCGTTTATTGATGCGTGCGTTGCTGCCATCTGCATCAAGGTTTGGTTTGGTATAGGGTGACAACGCTCCGCCCCGTTTCCCATTTTTGCTCCTACGTTGTCACCATGTCACACGTGACACAATGCGTGGTAATTCACTATATTTAGGTCCTTGTTCAGGCACTTCCTGGTATAGGGTGACAACGCTCTGTCCCTGTTTCCCATTTTCACTCCTACGTTGTCCCGATGCCACACAATGCAAGTTAATTCACTATATTTAGGTCCTGGTTCAGGCACTTCCTGGTACAGGTTGACAACGCTCCGCCCCGTTTCCCATTTTTGATTTTACGTTGTCACCATGTCACATGTGACACAATGCAAGTTAATTCACTATATTTAGGCCCTTGTTCAGGCACTTCCTGGTATAGGGTGACAACCCTCCACCCCTGTTATCCATTTTCTCTCCTAAGTTGTCACCATGTCACGCGTGACACAGTGCAAGTTAATTCACTATATTTAGGTCCTTGTTTAGGCGCTTCCTGGTATAGGGTGACAACGCTCTGCCCATTTCCCATTTTCGCTCCTATGTTGTCCCGATGCCACACACGGCAAGTTAATTCACTATAGTTAGGTCCTTGTTCAGGCACTTCCTGGAATAGGGTGACAACGCTCCGTCCCTGTTTCCCATTTTTGCTCCTACGTAGTCACCATGTCACACTTGATACAATACATGGTAATTCACTATATTTAGGTCCTGGTTCAGGCACTTCCTGGTATAGGGTGACAACGCTCCACCCGTTTCCCATTTTTGCTCCTACGTTGTCACCCTGTCACCAGCGACACAATACGTGTTAATTCACTATATATAGGTCCTTGTTCAGGCAGTTCCTGTTGTAGGGTGACAACGCTTCACCCGTTTCCCATTTGTGCTCCTATGTTGTCACCATGTCACGCGTGACACAATGCAAGTTAATTCACTATATTTTGGTCCTTGTTCAGGCACTTCCTGGTATAGGGTGACAACACTCCACCCGTTTCCCATTTTCTCTCCTATGTTGTCACCATGTCACGCGTGACACAGTGCAAGTTAATTCACTATATTTTGGTCCTTGTTCAGGCACTTCCTGGTGACAACGCTCTGCCCATTTCCCATTTTCGCTCCTACGTTGTCACCATGTAACACTTGACACAATACATGGTAATTCACTATATTTAGGTATAGGGTGACAACGCTCCACCCGTTTCCCATTTTTTGCTCCTACGTTGTCACCCTGTCACCAGCAACACAATAAGTGTTAATTCACTATATATAGGTCCTTGTTCAGGCAGTTCCTGTTGTATGGTGACAACGCTCCGCCCGTTTCCCATTTGTGCTCCTATGTTGTCACCATGTCACACATGACACAATGCAAGTTAATTCACTATAGTTAGGTCCTTGGTCAGGCGCTTCCTGGTATAGGGTGACAACGCTCTGCCCATTTCCCATTTTCGCTCCTACGTTGTCCCGATGCCACACAAGGCAAGTTAATTCACTATAGTTAGGTCCTTGTTCTGGCACTTCCTGGTATAGGGTGACAACCCTCCACCCGTTTCCCATTTTCGCTCCTACGTTGTCACCATGTCACACGTGACACAATGCAAGTTAATTCACTCTATTTAGGTCCTTGTTCAGGCAGGTCCTGGTATAGGGTGACAACGCTCTGTCCCTGTCTCTCAGTTGCGCTCCTGCGTTGTCACCACGTCACCAGCGACACAATGCATGTTTATTCACTATATTTAGGTCCTTTTTCAGGCAGTTCCTGTTACAGAGTGACAACGCTCTGTCCCTACATCCCAGTTGAACTCCTACGTTGTCACCCTGTCATGCACAACAAAATGCATGTTAAGTCACTGCATATCAGACCTTGTTCAGGCCGTTCCGGTTATAGGATGACACAGATCCGCCCTGTCACCAGTGACACCATGAATATTAATTCCCTACATATATAGGTCATTGTTCAGGCACTTTGTGTTATGGAGTGACAACGCTTCACCCCCGTCTCCCACATGTGCTTCTGCTTTGTCACCCTGTCACATGTGACACAATGCATGTAAATTCATTATATACAGGTGCTTATTCAGGCAGTTCCAGTTAAAAGGTGACAACGCTCCGCCCATGTATCCCAATTGTACTCCTACATTGTCACCCTGTCATGCACAAAATCAAAAACATCCTTCGTTCTGTAATCCGACGGTGCCACCAATGATTTTGAAAATGGGTCGTTTTTCACAAATTTTCCAGCATGTCCTGTAAATGAAAAGGGGAGGAACCACGAAAATTGTCCAGTGACATCACCCCGCCAACAGAGCGAAAATCGCCCGGTGCCATCGCCCCGCCAACAGAGCGAAAATCGCCCGGTGCCATCGCCCCGCCAACAGAGCGAAAATCGCCACGTGATATCGCCCCGCCAACAAAGAGCGAAAATCGCCCGGTGCCATCGCCCCGCCAACAGAGCAAAAATCGTCCGGTGCCATCGCCCCGCCAACAGAGCGAAAATCGCCCGGTGCCATCACCCCGCCAACAGAGCGAAAATCGCCCGGTGCCATCGCCCCGCCAACAGAGCAAAAATCGCCCGGTGCCATCGCCCCAACAGAGCAAAAATCGTCCGGTGCCATCGCCCCAACAGAGCGAAAATTGCCCGGTACCGTCGCCCCAACAGAGCGAAAATCGCCCGGTGCCATCGCCCCAACAGAGCGAAAATCGCCCGGTGCCATCGCCCCACCAACAGAGCGAAAATCGCCCGGTGCCATCGCCCCAACAGAGCGAAAATCGTCCGGTGCCATCACCCCGCCAACAAAGAGCGAAAATCGCCCGGTGCCATCGCCCCACCAACAGAGCGAAAATCGTCCAGTGCCATCGCCCCACCAACAGACCGAACATCGCCCGGTGCCATCGCCCCACCAACAGAGCGAAAATCGTCCGGTGCCATCGCCCCACCAACAGAGCAAAAATCGCCCGGTGCCATCGCCCCGCCAACAAAGAGCGAAAATCGCCCGGTGCCATCGCCCCGCCAACAAAGAGCGAAAATCGTCCGGTGCCATCGCCCCGCCAACAAAGAGCAAAAATCGTCCGGTGCCATCGCCCCACCAACAGAGCAAAAATCGCCCGGTGCCATCGCCCCGCCAACAAAGAGCGAAAATCGTCCGGTGCCATCGCCCCGCCAACAAAGAGCGAAAATCGTCCGGTGCCATCGCCCCGCCAACAGAGCAAAAATCGTCCGGTGCCATCGCCCCGCCAACAGAGCAAAAATCGTCCGGTGCCATCGCCCCGCCAACAGAGCAAAAATCGTCCGGTGCCATCGCCCCGCCAACAGAGCAAAAATCGTCCGGTGCCATCGCCCCGCCAACAGAGCAAAAATCGTCCGGTGCCATCGCCCCACCAACAGACCGAACATCGCCCGGTGCCATCGCCCCACCAACAGAGCGAAAATCGCCCGGTGCCATCGCCCCGCCAACAGAGCGAAAATCGCCCGGTGCCATCGCCCCGCCAACAGAGCGAAAATCGCCCGGTGCCATCGCCCCGCCAACAGAGCGAAAATCGCCCGGTGCCATCGCCCCGCCAACAGAGCGAAAATCGCCCAGTGCCATCGCCCCGCCAACAGAGCGAAAATCGCCCGGTGCCATCGCCCCGCCAACAGAGCGAAAATCGCCCGGTGCCATCGCCCCGCCAACAAAGAGCGAAAATCGCCCGGTGCCATCGCCCCACCAACAGAGCGAAAATCGTCCAGTGCCATCGCCCCACCAACAGACCGAACATCGCCCGGTGCCATCGCCCCACCAACAGAGCGAAAATCGCCCGGTGCCATCGCCCCACCAACAAAGAGCGAAAATCGCCCGGTGCCATCGCCCCGCCAACAAAGAGCGAAAATCGTCCGGTGCCATCGCCCCGCCAACAAAGAGCGAAAATCGTCCGGTGCCATCGCCCCGCCAACAGAGCAAAAATCGTCCGGTGCCATCGCCCCGCCAACAGAGCAAAAATCGTCCGGTGCCATCGCCCCGCCAACAGAGCAAAAATCGTCCGGTGCCATCGCCCCGCCAACAGAGCAAAAATCGTCCGGTGCCATCGCCCCGCCAACAGAGCAAAAATCGTCCGGTGCCATCGCCCCACCAACAGAGCAAAAATCGTCCGGTGCCATCGCCCCGCCAACAGAGCAAAAATCGTCCGGTGCCATCGCCCCACCAACAGACCGAACATCGCCCGGTGCCATCGCCCCACCAACAGAGCGAAAATCGCCCGGTGCCATCGCCCCGCCAACAGAGCGAAAATCGCCCGGTGCCATCGCCCCGCCAACAGAGCGAAAATCGTCCGGTGCCATCGCCCCGCCAACAGAGCGAAAATCGCCCGGTGCCATCGCCCCGCCAACAGAGCGAAAATCGCCCGGTGCCATCGCCCCGCCAACAGAGCGAAAATCGTCCGGTGCCATCGCCCCGCCAACAGAGCGAAAATCGCCCGGTGCCATCGCCCCGCCAACAGAGCGAAAATCGCCCGGTGCCATCGCCCCGCCAACAGAGCGAAAATCGCCCGGTGCCATCGCCCCGCCAACAGAGCGAAAATCGCCCGGTGCCATCGCCCCGCCAACAGAGCGAAAATCGCCCGGTACCGTCGCCCCAACAGAGCGAAAATCGCCCGGTGCCATCGCCCCAACAGAGCGAAAATCGCCCGGTGCCATCGCCCCACCAACAGAGCGAAAATCGCCCGGTGCCATCGCCCCAACAGAGCGAAAATCGTCCGGTGCCATCACCCCGCCAACAAAGAGCGAAAATCGCCCGGTGCCATCGCCCCACCAACAGAGCGAAAATCGTCCAGTGCCATCGCCCCACCAACAGAGCGAACATCGCCCGGTGCCATCGCCCCACCAACAGAGCGAAAATCGTCCGGTGCCATCGCCCCACCAACAAAGAGCGAAAATCGTCCGGTGCCATCGCCCCGCCAACAAAGAGCGAAAATCGTCCGGTGCCATCGCCCCGCCAACAGAGCAAAAATCGTCCGGTGCCATCGCCCCGCCAACAGAGCAAAAATCGTCCGGTGCCATCGCCCCACCAACAGAGCAAAAATCGTCCGGTGCCATCGCCCCACCAACAGAGCAAAAATCGCCCGGTGCCATCGCCCCGCCAACAAAGAGCGAAAATCGCCCGGTGCCATCGCCCCGCCAACAAAGAGCGAAAATCGTCCGGTGCCATCGCCCCGCCAACAAAGAGCGAAAATCGTCCGGTGCCATCGCCCCGCCAACAGAGCGAAAATCGCCCGGTGCCATCGCCCCGCCAACAGAGCGAAAATCGCCCGGTGCCATCGCCCCGCCAACAGAGCGAAAATCGCCCGGTGCCATCGCCCCGCCAACAGAGCAAAAATCGTCCGGTGCCATCGCCCCGCCAACAGAGCAAAAATCGTCCGGTGCCATCGCCCCGCCAACAGAGCAAAAATCGTCCGGTGCCATCGCCCCGCCAACAGAGCAAAAATCGTCCGGTGCCATCGCCCCACCAACAGACCGAACATCGCCCGGTGCCATCGCCCCGCCAACAGAGCGAAAATCGCCCGGTGCCATCGCCCCATCCAACAGAGCGAAAATCGCCCGGTGCCATCGCCCCGCCAACAGAGCGAAAATCACCCGGTGCCATCGCCCCGCCAACAGAGCGAAAATCGCCCGGTGCCATCGCCCCGCCAACAGAGCGAAAATCGCCCGGTGCCATCGCCCCGCCAACAGAGCGAAAATCGCCCGGTGCCATCGCCCCGCCAACAGAGCGAAAATCGCCCGGTGCCATCGCCCCGCCAACAGAGCGAAAATCGCCCGGTGCCATCACCCTGCCAACAGAGCGAAACATGACTTAGTACTTGGTGGCAAATCCTTTGTTGGCCATCAGAGGTCAGATGTTTCCTGGAGTTGGCCCCCAGGTTCGCACACATCTCAGGAGGGATTTTGGCCCACTCCTCTTGGCAGATCCTCTCCAAGTCATTAAGGTTTGGTGGCTGATGTTTGGCAACTCGAACTTTCAGCTCCTCCACAGATTTTCAATCGGCTAGGCCACTCCAGGACCTTAATGTGCTTCTTCTTGAGCCGCTCCTTTGTTGCCTTGGCCGTGTGTTTTGGGTCATTGTCATGCTGGAACACCCATCCACGACCCATTTTCAATGCCCTGGCTGAGGGAAGAAGGTTCTCACTCAAGATTTGATGGTACATTGCCCTGTCCATCGTCCCTTTGATGCGGTGCAGTTGTCCTGTCCCCTTAGCAGAAATAAACCCCCAAAGCAGAATGTTTCCACCACCATGTTTCACCGTTGGGATGGTGTTCTTGGGGTCATAGGCAGCATTCCTCCTCCTCCAAACACGGCGAGTTGAGTTGATGCCAAAGAGCTGGATTTTAGTCTCATCTGACCACAACACTTCCCACCAGTCCTCCTCTGCATCATTCAGATGTTCAGTGGCAGACTTCAGACGGGCTGGACATGTACTTTCTTGAGCAGAGGGACCTTGCGGCACTGCAGGATTTCAGTCCTTGTCGGCGTAGTGTGTTACCAATTGTTTTCTTGGTGACTGTGGTCCCAGCTGCCTGGAGATCATTGACAAGATCCTCACATGTAGTTCTGGGATGATTCCTCACTGTTCTCATGATCATTGACACTCCACGAGGTGAGATCTTGCATGGTGCACCAGACCTAGGGAGACTGACACTTGTTTTGTGTTTCTTCCATTTGTGAATGATTGCACCAACTGTTGTCACCTTCTCCCCAAGCTGCTTGGCCATAGTTTGGTAGCCCAGTCCAGCCTTGTGTAGGTCTACCATCTTGTCCCTGACATCCTTGGACAGCTCTTTGGTCTTTGCCATGGTGAAGAGTTTGGAATCTGATTGTTTGATTGCTCCTGTGGACAGGTGTCTTTTATACAGGTAACACAATGAGATTAGCAGCACTCCCTTTAAGAGACTGCTTCTAATCTCAGCTTGTTACCTGTATGAAAGACACCTGGGAGCCAGAAATCCTGCTGAATGATAGGGGATCAAATCCTTCTTTCCCTCATGAACATGCAGATCAGTCATCATTTGTTAGACGCATTTCTGCTGAATTTGTTGTTGTATTCTGTCTCTCAGTGTTACACCGAACATTCCATTGTTAGACCGATCATTTCTGTGTGAGGGGCGAACATTCAACATCAGCCGGGGAGCAAATACACATTTCCTTCACTGTATATATGTGTGTGTGTATGTATGTATATGTGTGTGTGTGTGTGTATGTATGTATGTATATGTGTATGTGTGTATGTATGTATGTATATATGTGTGTGTGTGTGTATGTATGTTTATATGTGTGTATGTATGTATATATGTGTGTATGTATGTATGTATGTGTGTGTGTATGTATATACAGTTGTGACCAAAATTATTCAACCCCCACTGAAATTGAGTGTTTTGGCCAGTTTGACATTGCTTTTGATCATTCAGTCATCTTGCTTACATTTACATTAAAGAGGCACTTGTAGGTCAGACAAATATAACATAACAGTTATAATGAAATAACCACAAATGTCTTTTCTGTGCTCACAGCATTATCAGTTTTATTCAACCCCCAAGTGACATTCAATCTTAGTACTTAGTACAGCATCCTTTTACAGTTATAACAGCTTTTAAACGTGAAGCATAGCTTGACACAAGTGTCTTGCAGCGATCTACGGGTATCTTCGCCCATTCTTCATGGGCAAAGGCCTCCAGTTCAGTCACATTCTTAGGCTTGCGCACTGCAACTGCTTTCTTTAAGTCCCACCAGAGGTTCTCAATCGGATTTAAGTCTGGTGACTGCGATGGCCACTCCAAAATGTTCCAGCCTTTCCTCTGCAACCATGCTCTAGTGGACTTGGAGGTATGCTTGGGATCATTGTCCTGTTGAAAGGTCCAACGTCTCCCAAGCCTCAGGTGTGTGACGGACTGCATCACGTTTCCATCCAATATCTCCTGGTACTGAAGAGAATTCATGGTACCTTGCACACGCTGAAGCTTCCCTGTACCTGCAGAAGCAAAACAGCCCCAAAGCATGATTGACCCTCCACCATGCTTCACAGTAGGCAAGGTGTTCTTTTCATCATAGGCCTTGTTCTTCCTCCTCCAAACATAGCGTTGATCCATGGGCCCAAACAGTTCTAATTTTGTTTCATCAGTCCACAGAACACTATCCCACAACTTTTGTGGTTTGTCCACATGGCTTTTGGCATACTGCAGTCGACTCTTCTTATTCTTTGGAGACAGCAAGGGGGTACGCCTGGGAGTTCTGGCACGGAGGCCTTCATTACGCAGTGTGCGTCTTATTGTCTGGGCTGAAACTTCTGTACCCACATCTGACAAATCTTTTCTCAGTTCCTCAGCAGTCACACGGGGACTTCTCTCCACTCTACGCTTCAGGTAGCGCACAGCAGTCGAAGTCAGCATCTTCTTTCTGCCACGACCAGGTAGCGTTTCAACAGTGCCCTTTGCCTTGAATTTGCGAATGATGCTTCCTAAGGTGTCTCTTGGTATGTTTAACATCTTTGCAATCTTCTTATAGCCATTGCCCTTCCTGTGAAGAGAAATCACCTCTTCTCTTGTCTTCCTGGACCATTCTCTTGCCTTCACCATGTTTGTAACCACACCAGTAAATGTCTAGAAGGAGCTGAGTATCACAGTCATTTTAAAGCTGCCTAATTGGTGCTTATTATGCTTGATTGCTGCTCGGTGACATCCACAGGTGTTTTCAATACCTGATGGAAAGCACCTGTATGAACCTCTGTTCTTCAGAGTGGTAGTCTTTAAGGGGTTGAATAATTGTGGCAATGAAGAAACCACATAAGAACCATTTACTACTGTATTACATAAACAATTGATGTCATTTTAGTTGCATTTGGGTAGTTACAACGTCCTTGTAGGATTTGATTCTGAATACAATTCCAAATGTACACTATAGTCCCTAAACCCCTTTACAGCATTGGGGGTTGAATAATTTTGGTCACAACTGTATATATGTGTGTGTGTGTATATACAGTTGCAAGAAAAAGTATGTGAACCCCTTGGGATTACGTGGAGTTTTGCATGAATTGGGCATAAAATGTGCTCTGAACGTCATCTAAGTCACAACAATAGAAGAACACAGTCTGCTGAACATAATACTACACAAACATTAGATGTTGCCATGGTTTAATTGCACATAACATGTAAACATTCACAGCGCAGGGAGGAAAAAGTATGTGAGGCCCTAGCTTAATGACCTCTCCCAGAGCTAATTGGAGCCAGGAGTGAGCCAACCTTGACTCCAATCAGTGTGATGATATTGGATGTGTTGCTGACAGCTGTCCTGCCCTTAAAAAACACACGCCTGTTTTGGGTTTACTGGTTTCAAGAAGCACTGTCTGATGTGAACCATGCCTCGCAGAAAAGAGCTCTCAGAAGACCTATGATCAAGAATTGTTGACTTGCATGAGGCTGGAAAGGGTTACAAAAGTATCTCCAAAAGCCTTGATGTTCCTGTGTCCACGGTAAGACAGACTGTCTACAAATGGAGAAAGTTTAGCACTGTTGCTACTCTCCCTAGGCGCGGTCGTCCTGTAAAAATGACTGCAAGAGCACAGCGCAGAATGCTGCATGAGGTAAAGAAGAATCCCAGAGTGTCAGCTAAAGACCTACAGAAATCTCTGGCACATGCTAACATTTTTGTTGACACATCTACAATAAGGAAAACATGAAACAAGAATGGAGTACATGGGAGGACACCACGGAGGAAGCCATTGCTGTCCAAAAAGAAGATTGCAGCACGTTTGAAGTTTGCAAAAGAGCACCTGGATGTTCCACAGCACTACTGGCAAAATATACTGTGGACAGATGAAACCAAGATTGAGTTGTTTGGGAAGAACACACAACACTATGTGTGGAGAAAAAAAGGCACAGCACACCAACATCAAAACCTCATCCCCACTGTGAAACATGGCGGAGGGAGCATCATGGTTTGGGGCTGCTTTGCTGCCTCAGGGCCTGGACGCATTGTTGTCATTGATGGGAAAATGAATTCCAGAGTTTATCAAGACATTTTGCAGGAAAACGTACGACCATCTGTCCGCCAACTGAAGCTCCGCAGAGGATGGGTGATGCAACAGGACAATGACCCAAAGCATACAAGTCATTCAACAAAACAATGGCTGCAACAGCACAGAATACGCCTTCTGGAGTGGCCCAGTCAGAGTCCTGACCTCAACCCCATTGAAATGCTGTGGCATGACCTTAAGAGAGCGATTCACACCAGACATCCCAAGAATATTGCTACACTGAAACAGTTTTGTGAAGAGGAGTGGTCCAAAATGACTCCAGATCGTTGTGCAGGTCTGATCTGCAACTACAGGAAACGTTTGGTTGAGGTTATTGCTGCCAAAGGAGGGTCAACCAGTTATTAAGTCCAAAGGTTCACAGACTTTTTCCTCCCTGCACTGTGAATGTTTACATGTTATGTGCAATTAAACCATGGCAACATCTAATGTTTGTGTAGTATTATGTTCAGCAGACTGTGTTCTTCTATTGTTGTGACTTAGATGACGTTCAGAGCACATTTTATGCCCAATTCATGCAAAACTCCACGTAATCCCAAGGGGTTCACATACTTTTTCTTGCAACTGTATGTGTGTGTGTATGTATGTATGTATGTATGTGTGTGTGTGTGCGTGTATGTATGTGTGTGTATGTATGTATGTATGTATGTGTGTGTATGTATGTATGTATGTGTGTGTATATATATACACACACATGCACGCACACACACACTATGCCTTCTGATTCATAGCACAGCATAGTGATTGTGCTTTACTGTTCCTCTTAGTTCATGTCCAGTCTACAGACTGGCTAACAGTAGACTAGTGTCTTATCCTTGAATAATTTTCCTCTCAGCCGCCGTCCAGCAAGGATGTTGATTGCACCGCCTGCCTTCTAGAAAGCTGCTGCTGCTGCCTATGAAATCTGACCTTGAAAAATGTGATGGCCGAACATGAGATGGCTTTACAATAGCTAACCGAACCCGCCAACGGCTGACAGACATCACGCCTTATTGCCCCTGGAGAAGCCCCAAAGTGGGTGATTAGGTTTTATGGTAATGGCGCTCGGCGGGGAACTAATGCGTTTTATTGATATGGTTTCCGGTGGGACGGGCGATCACCGGCGTCTCAAGGTCATTCTTTCGCGCTGCCAGACATTCCCATTTGTAACTTAAGTGCTTCATTTAAAAAAAAAAAAATTCCCTTTTAACGACCAGGAAAAAAAAACCCGCGATTGGCTGTTGTTGCCCTTTTGTTTACAGTACATCGTGCTATTTCTGTAGTGCTAATCTTCCCTGGGCTCTCCGGTTTCATACTCCGGGCCCCGGGCCCTCAGATTCCCTTCTCAGCTTTAAAGGTCTCCAGGCAGAAAAAATATATATATACTCCAGGCTGCTGAACTCTGTACACTGTGCTGTACGTCATATACTCCGCTCCTCCAGTCTGTACACTGTGCTGTACGTCATATACTGCGCACTCCTCCAGTCTGTACACTGTGCTGTACGTCATATACTCCGCTCCTCCAGTCTGTACACTGTGCTGTACGTCATATACTGCGCACTCCTCCAGTCTGTACACTGTGCTGTATGTCATATACTCCGCTCCTCCAGTCTGTACACTGTGCTGTATGTCATATACTCCGCTCCTCCAGTCTGTACACTGTGCTGTACGTCATATACTGCGCACTCCTCCAGTCTGTACACTGTGCTGTATGTCATATACTCCGCTCCTCCAGTCTGTACACTGTGCTGTACGTCATATACTGCGCACTCCTCCAGTCTGTACACTGTGCTGTACATCATATACTCCGCTCCTCCAGTCTGTACACTGTGCTGTACATCATATACTCCGCACTCCTCCAGTCTGTACACTGTGCTGTACATCATATACTCCCCTCCTCCAGTCTGTACACTGTGCTGTACGTCATATACTCCGCTCCTCCAGTCTGTACACTGTGCTGTACATCATATACTGCGCACTCCTCCAGTCTGTACACTGTGCTGTACGTCATATACTTCGCTCCTCCAGTCTGTACACTGTGCTGTACATCATATACTCCGCTCCTCCAGTCTGTACACTGTGCTGTACGTCATATACTCCGCTCCTCCAGTCTGTACACTGTGCTGTACGTCATATACTGCGCACTCCTCCAGTCTGTACACTGTGCTGTACATCATATACTGCGCACTCCTCCAGTCTGTACACTGTGCTGTACGTCATATACTTCGCTCCTCCAGTCTGTACACTGTGCTGTACGTCATATACTCCACTCCTCCAGTCTGTACACTGTGCTGTACGTCATATACTCCGCTCCTCCAGTCTGTACACTGTGCTGTACATCATATACTCCGCTCCTCCAGTCTGTACACTGTGCTGTACATCATATACTCCACTCCTCCAGTCTGTACACTGTGCTGTACATCATATACTCCGCTCCTCCAGTCTGTACACTGTGCTGTACATCATATACTCCACTCCTCCAGTCTGTACACTGTGCTGTACGTCATATACTCCGCTCCTCCAGTCTGTACACTGTGCTGTACATCATATACTCCGCTCCTCCAGTCTGTACACTGTGCTGTACATCATATACTCCGCTCCTCCAGTCTGTACACTGTGCTGTACATCATATACTCCGCTCCTCCAATCTGTACACTGTGCTGTACATCATATACTCCACTCCTCCAGTCTGTACACTGTGCTGTACATCATATACTCCGCTCCTCCAGTCTGCACACTGTGCTGTACATCATATACTCCGCACTCCTCTAGTCTGTACACTGTGCTGTACATCATATACTCCGCTCCTCCAGTCTGTACACTGTGCTGTACATCATATACTCCGCTCCTCCAGTCTGTAC
Source organism: Staurois parvus (assembly GCF_062004578.1). NCBI lineage: Eukaryota > Metazoa > Chordata > Amphibia > Anura > Ranidae > Staurois > Staurois parvus. The sequence goes on from NW_028319553.1 coordinate 58,310, forward strand.
ACTGTGCTGTACATCATATACTCCGCTCCTCCAGTCTGTACGTCATATACTCCGCTCCTCCAGTCTGTACGTCATATACTCCGCTCCTCCAGTCTGTACATCATATACTCCGTTCCTCCAGTCTGTACACTGTGCTGTATGTCATATACTCCGCTCCTCCAGTCTGTACACTGTGCTTTACGTCATATACTCCGCTCCTCCAGTCTGTACACTGTGCTGTACATCACATACTCCGCACTCCTCTAGTCTGTACACTGTGCTGTACATCATATACTCCCCTCCTCCAGTCTGTACACTGTGCTGTACATCATATACTGCGCACTCCTCTAGTCTGTACACTGTGCTGTACATCATATACTCCGCTCCTCCAGTCTGTACACTGTGCTGTACGTCATATACTCCGCTCCTCCAGTCTGTACACTGTGCTGTACGTCATATACTCCGCTCCTCCAGTCTGTACACTGTGCTGTACATTATATACTCCGCTCCTCCAGTCTGTACACTGCTGTACGTCATATACTCCGCTCCTCCAGTCTGTACACTGTGCTGTACATCATATACTCCGCTCCTCCAGTCTGTACACTGTGCTGTACATCATATACTCCGCTCCTCCAGTCTGTACACTGTGCTGTACGTCATATACTCCGCTCCTCCAGTCTGTACACTGTGCTGTACATCATATACTCCGCTCCTCCAGTCTGTACACTGTGCTGTACATCATATACTCCACTCCTCCAGTCTGTACACTGTGCTGTACATCATATACTCCGCTCCTCCAGTCTGTACACTGTGCTGTACGTCATATACTCCACTCCTCCAGTCTGTACACTGTGCTGTACGTCATATACTGCGCACTCCTCCAGTCTGTACACTGTGCTGTATGTCATATACTCCGCTCCTCCAGTCTGTACACTGTGCTGTACGTCATATACTGCGCACTCCTCCAGTCTGTACACTGTGCTGTACATCATATACTCCGCTCCTCCAGTCTGTACACTGTGCTGTACATCATATACTCCGCACTCCTCCAGTCTGTACACTGTGCTGTACATCATATACTCCCCTCCTCCAGTCTGTACACTGTGCTGTACGTCATATACTCCGCTCCTCCAGTCTGTACACTGTGCTGTACATCATATACTGCGCACTCCTCCAGTCTGTACACTGTGCTGTACGTCATATACTTCGCTCCTCCAGTCTGTACACTGTGCTGTACATCATATACTCCGCTCCTCCAGTCTGTACACTGTGCTGTACGTCATATACTCCGCTCCTCCAGTCTGTACACTGTGCTGTACGTCATATACTGCGCACTCCTCCAGTCTGTACACTGTGCTGTACGTCATATACTGCGCACTCCTCCAGTCTGTACACTGTGCTGTACGTCATATACTTCGCTCCTCCAGTCTGTACACTGTGCTGTACGTCATATACTCCACTCCTCCAGTCTGTACACTGTGCTGTACGTCATATACTCCGCTCCTCCAGTCTGTACACTGTGCTGTACATCATATACTCCGCTCCTCCAGTCTGTACACTGTGCTGTACATCATATACTCCACTCCTCCAGTCTGTACACTGTGCTGTACATCATATACTCCGCTCCTCCAGTCTGTACACTGTGCTGTACATCATATACTCCACTCCTCCAGTCTGTACACTGTGCTGTACGTCATATACTCCGCTCCTCCAGTCTGTACACTGTGCTGTACATCATATACTCCGCTCCTCCAGTCTGTACACTGTGCTGTACATCATATACTCCGCTCCTCCAGTCTGTACACTGTGCTGTACATCATATACTCCGCTCCTCCAATCTGTACACTGTGCTGTACATCATATACTCCACTCCTCCAGTCTGTACACTGTGCTGTACATCATATACTCCGCTCCTCCAGTCTGCACACTGTGCTGTACATCATATACTCCGCACTCCTCTAGTCTGTACACTGTGCTGTACATCATATACTCCGCTCCTCCAGTCTGTACACTGTGCTGTACATCATATACTCCGCTCCTCCAGTCTGTACACTGTGCTGTACATCATATACTCCGCTCCTCCAGTCTGTACGTCATATACTCCGCTCCTCCAGTCTGTACGTCATATACTCCGCTCCTCCAGTCTGTACATCATATACTCCGTTCCTCCAGTCTGTACACTGTGCTGTATGTCATATACTCCGCTCCTCCAGTCTGTACACTGTGCTTTACGTCATATACTCCGCTCCTCCAGTCTGTACACTGTGCTGTACATCACATACTCCGCACTCCTCTAGTCTGTACACTGTGCTGTACATCATATACTCCCCTCCTCCAGTCTGTACACTGTGCTGTACATCATATACTGCGCACTCCTCTAGTCTGTACACTGTGCTGTACATCATATACTCCGCTCCTCCAGTCTGTACACTGTGCTGTACGTCATATACTCCGCTCCTCCAGTCTGTACACTGTGCTGTACGTCATATACTCCGCTCCTCCAGTCTGTACACTGTGCTGTACATTATATACTCCGCTCCTCCAGTCTGTACACTGCTGTACGTCATATACTCCGCTCCTCCAGTCTGTACACTGTGCTGTACATCATATACTCCGCTCCTCCAGTCTGTACACTGTGCTGTACATCATATACTCCGCTCCTCCAGTCTGTACACTGTGCTGTACGTCATATACTCCGCTCCTCCAGTCTGTACACTGTGCTGTACGTCATATACTCCGCTCCTCCAGTCTGTACACTGTGCTGTACATCATATACTCCACTCCTCCAGTCTGTACACTGTGCTGTACATCATATACTCCGCTCCTCCAGTCTGTACACTGTGCTGTACGTCATATACTCCGCTCCTCCAGTCTGTACACTGTGCTGTACGTCATATACTCCACTCCTCCAGTCTGTACACTGTGCTGTACGTCATATACTCCGCTCCTCCAGTCTGTACACTGTGCTGTACATCATATACTCCGCTCCTCCAGTCTGAACACTGTGCTGTACATCATATACTCCGCTCCTCCAGTCTGTACACTGTGCTGTACATCATATACTCCGCTCCTCCAGTCTGTACACTGTGCTGTACATCATATACTCCACTCCTCCAGTCTGTACACTGTGCTGTACATCATATACTCCGCACTCCTCTAGTCTGTACACTGTGCTGTACATCATATACTCCGCTCCTCCAGTCTGTACACTGTGCTGTACATCATATACTCCGCTCCTCCAGTCTGTACACTGTGCTGTACATCATATACTCCGCTCCTCCAGTCTGTACGTCATATACTCCGCTCCTCCAGTCTGTACGTCATATACTGCGCACTCCTCCAGTCTGTACACTGTGCTGTACATCATATACTCGCTCCTCCAGTCTGTACACTGTGCTGTACGTCATATACTCCGCTCCTCCAGTCTGTACACTGTGCTGTACGTCATATACTCCACTCCTCCAGTCTGTACACTGTGCTGTACGTCATATACTCCGCTCCTCCAGTCTGTACACTGTGCTGTACATCATATACTCCGCTCCTCCAGTCTGTACACTGTGCTGTACATCATATACTCCGCTCCTCCAGTCTGTACACTGTGCTGTACATCATATACTCCGCTCCTCCAGTCTGTACACTGTGCTGTATGTCATATACTGCGCACTCCTCCAGTCTGTACACTGTGCTGTACGTCATATACTCCACTCCTCCAGTCTGTACACTGTGCTGTACATCATATACTCCGCTCCTCCAGTCTGTACACTGTGCTGTACATTATATACTCCGCTCCTCCAGTCTGTACACTGTGCTGTACGTCATATACTGCGCACTCCTCCAGTCTGTACACTGTGCTGTACATTATATACTCCGCTCCTCCAGTCTGTACACTGTGCTGTATGTCAGATACTGCGCACTCCTCCAGTCTGTACACTGTGCTGTATGTCATATACTGGGCACTCCTCTAGTCTGTACACTGTGCTGTACATCATATACTCCGCTCCTCCGGTCTGTACACTGTGCTGTACATCATATACTCCGCTCCTCCAGTCTGTACACTGTGCTGTATGTCATATACTGCGCACTCCTCCAGTCTGTACACTGTGCTGTACATCATATACTCCGCTCCTCCAGTCTGTACACTGTGCTGTACGTCATATACTCCGCTCCTCCAGTCTGTACACTGTGCTGTACATTATATACTCCGCTCCTCCAGTCTGTACACTGTGCTGTACGTCATATACTGCGCGCTCCTCCAGTCTGTACACTGTGCTGTACGTCATATACTGCGCACTCCTCCAGTCTGTACACTGTGCTGTACGTCATATACTCCGCTCCTCCAGTCTGTACACTGTGCTGTACGTCATATACTCCGCTCCTCCAGTCTGTACACTGTGCTGTACGTCATATACTCCGCTCCTCCAGTCTGTACACTGTGCTGTACGTCATATACTCCGCTCCTCCAGTCTGTACACTGTGCTGTACGTCATATACTCCGCTCCTCCAGTCTGTACACTGTGCTGTACGTCATATACTCCGCTCCTCCAGTCTGTACACTGTGCTGTGCGTCATATACTCCGCTCCTCCAGTCTGTACACTGTGCTGTACGTCATATACTCCGCTCCTCCAGTCTGTACACTGTGCTGTACGTCATATACTCCGCTCCTCAATATGTGTCATTTACAGTATACTGCACGCCGCTCCACCCTGTACAGTGTATGGGGCAATCTATACCCCAGGCCCGCCCTACTTTGCGCACTGTGCTGTACATGGTATACTCTACATTGCTGTACTACAGTTGCTCTTTTGAAGCCCGTGCATTTTCGGACATTTGAAGACGCGACGTTCGCCAACCCTTTCGGCAAGATGGCCGCCACGGCTCCGCCCCCCTCGCTTCGATGCGCACAGAATGCCGTCTCGGGATAAGAGCCGCCCGCTCCATTTATTCCTTCCAGCTAATTCGGCTTTTAAGGGACGCCATGCAAATATTGTTCTTCCCCCAAACAAATGGGCCGTGCGAGCCGAGCGCGGGGGCCCCGGGGCCCGGGGCATATGGTGCTTTGTGTGCTCTCCCGGCATTAGGCCTCTCTCCATAAATCAATTACTGAGCCTCTGGTTGTGTAAGCAGATTATGGGTGCGTCCGCTCTGTATGGGCGCGGTATCTGGGTAACGGCTGGACCGTGCCGTCGTTCTGAGGACAGCGGAGGGTTCTCCTGGTCCCAGGCGTTGGACTTCTCCGATTATCCAAAGTGCTCACATGTTTCAGTCCCTTAGCGACACCACTTGTCCGTTCATTGGGCCGGATAATCGTTTGTTGGCTTTGGTCCTCGCTGACCGCGATGGAGACAAACTGCCGACTCGTCAGTAAGTGATCGAGGGAAAAAATTGTGCTGAGTTCCCGAGTCTGTACACCTGCTGTGCCCATTATGAGGGGTTCCCACCATCCCTGTGCTGGGTTCCCGGGTTTATACGCCTGCTGTGCCCATTATGAGGGGTTCCCACCATCCCTGTGCTGAGTTCCCAGCTCTGTACACCTGCTGTGCCCATTATGAGGGGTTCCCACCATCCCTGTGCTGGGTTCCCGGGTTTATACGCCTGCTGTGCCCATTATGAGGGGTTCCCACCATCCCTGTGCTGAGTTCCCGGGCCTGTACACCCGCTGTGCCCATTATGAGGGGTTCCCACCATCCCTGTGCTGGGTTCCCGGGTTTATACGCCTGCTGTGCCCATTATGAGGGGTTCCCACCATCCCTGTGCTGAGTTCCCGGGTCTGTACACCTGCTGTGCCCATTATGAGGGGTTCCCGCCATCCCTGTGCTGAGTTCCCAGGTCTGTACGCCCGCTGTGCCCATTATAAGGAGTTCCCACCATCCCTGTGCTGGGTTCCCGGGTCTGTACACCTGCTGTGCCCATTATGAGAGGTTCCCATCATCCCTGTGCTGAGTTCCCGGGTCTGTACACCTGCTGTGCCCATTATGAGAGGTTCCCATCATCCCTGTGCTGAGTTCCCGGGTCTGTACGCCTGCTGTGCCCATTATGAGGGGTTCCCATCATCCCTGTGCTGGGTTCCCGGGTCTGTACACCCGCTGTGCCCTTTATGAGGGGTTCCCACCATTCTTGTGCTGAGTTACTGGGTCTGTACACCCGCTGTGTCCATTATGAGGGGTTCCCACCAGGGGCGGACTGACAACTCATGGGGCCCCGGGCAATAGAGAATCATGGGGCCCCCGTGTCCTTGCCCAATTTTAAAAAATCCTATGAGAAAGGTACCAGGGGCATCTCATGGGGCCCCCTACTGACCCGGGCCCTTGGGCAGTGCCTGAGTTTCCAAATGGTCAGTCCGCCCCTGGTTCCCACTATCCCTGAGCTGAGTTCCCAGGTCTGTACACCTGCTGTACCCATTATGAGGGGTTCCCATCATCCCTGTGCGGAGTTCCCAGGTCTGAACACCTGCTGTACCCATTATGAGGGGTTCCCATCATCCATGTGCTGAGTTCCCAGGTCTGTACACCTGCTGTACCCATTATGAGGGGTTCCCATCATCCATGTGCTGAGTTCCCGGGTTTGTACACCTGCTGTACCCATTATGAGGGGTTCCCAACAGATGCCTCCAAGTTCTCCATTTTTTCCCCAGAACACATTGTGAAAAAGTTCCTTGGTGTCCAGCAATACTGATTTACTGCTCGTATGTGAAAGATTTGACCTAAATCTGGAAACTTTGACCTATTCATGACCCAGAAGGCTCCCCGAACTAAAAGTCCTTCCTAGAATTTGGGGTTTTCCAGCTTCCAAAGAGAAGCCCTCAAATGCACTTACATCACTGCTCCTGGTCTCACATGCTTCCCACTGTTGGAAAGCAGTACCACTCCCTGGAAAGGGTGGCCACCAGGGGTGGACTGACAACTCATGGGGCCCCCCCGGGCAAAAGGGGATCATGGGGTCCCTGTGTCCTTGCCCACACTCAAAGCACACCCAAAAAAGCCTATAAAAAGGTACCAGTGGCATTTCATGGGGCCCCCTACTGACCCCGGGCCCTCGGGCAGTACCTGAGTGCTCGAATGGTCAGTCCGCCCCTGGTGGCCACATGGACCAAACCCTTATCTTCACATGGTGGTGGACGTTCCCCTCTGCCTTCCCATCCAGATCCCTTCTGTGACACAGTACATGTTATGCCATGTCCACGCCAAAATGGCCACCAAAATCTCACAAGCCCAATTGTGACATAGATTTCTCCAAGATGGTGCCAAAAGCCCACAGTAAAATGGCCACCAAAATCTCACAAGCCCAATTGAGACATAGACTTCTCCAAGATGGTGCCAAGAGCCCACAGCAGAGGACACATTAGTCCCTATGCTTTGTGCAATGGCTTGCACCCTCGTAAGCATGGCTTCCTCTGACAATATGACTGCCGTTCTCCACCATCTGCATGGTGTACCATATGGCAACAGTCCAATTTTTCAAAAGAACTCCACTCCATCCCTAAGGTCCAACCAAGAACAGCACAGGAAGCACGCAATGGTGTCATCTGAGCCAACATCTCATTCCAGGAAGTAGATGGATGATCCCTGAATAAAGATGGCGCCAAGAAAGCAGACGAAGGAATTATCGGGGGGGGGGGGGGGGACTACTCTGTGAAAAGTATTCATAGGATCTGATGATTCCTTGAGTCAAGCTCCAGAAGAGGTCATGCCTCAAAGCCGACGAAACAAAAATCCCGGCTCGCAGTCACAATGACGCGGGAACGCGGTGACTAAACCCACTTTGGTCTCCGATGAGAACGCATTTTTTTTTTTACATTGAACCCGCTGCTTCTGTTTGGTTAATGGGGCCGCTCGCTATTTGCCGCTGTTGTTCTATTAACGTCACGGATGTTTAAGTGCTCCATGTGTTTGTTTTCCTGCCTATAGAAGAGATTACCAGAAATGGATGTTGACTCAAACCGCGATAATCATTGTATCGGCCCTGATAGGATTTATTACGCAACGCGCCGAAAGTATAACCACTCGCCGACCAGTCAGGCTCGTCGCTGGACTTCAAGTGGTTATACTGGAAGATGGTTGTTCTATTGAAACTTGCCGTAAGCCACCATGTTGGAAATGCCTCTTTATGAAGAAAAGATGGTTTGCTAACAAGTTATGTTGAGGGCTTCTCTTTTGTGTGGAAGCGGGAGAACCCCAAGTTCTAGGAATGCTGGTGTGGGGTATGGTGGTGATCAGGATGCTGGTATGGGGGTGATCAAGAAGCTGGTATGGGGGTGATCAGGATGCTGGTATAGGGTATGGTGGTGATCAGGATGTTGGTATGGTGTATGGTGGTGATCAGGATGTTGGTATGGTGTATGGGGGTGATCAGGACGCTGGTATGTGCTATGGTGGTGATCAGGATGCTGGTATGGGGGGATCAAGAAGATGGTATGGGGGATGGTGGTGATCAGGATGCTGGTATGAGGTATGGTGGTAATCAGGATGCTGGTAAGAGGGTGATCAAGAAGCTGGTATGGGGGTGATCAGGATGCTGGTATGGTGGTGATCTGGGTGCTGGTATGGGGGTGATCAGGACGCTGGTATGGGGGTGATCAGGACGCTGGTATGGGGGTGATCAGGGTGCTGGTATGGGGTATGGCGGTGATCAGGACGCTGGTATGGTGTATGGTGGTGATCAGGATGCTGGTATGGGGTATGGTGGTGATCAAGATGCTTTCTTGGGGTATGGTGGTGATCAAGAAGCTGGTATGAGGGTGATCTGGGTGCTGGTATGGGGTACGGCGGTGATCAGGATGCTGGTATGGGGTATGGCGGTGATCAGGATGCTGGTATGGGGTATGGTGGTGATCAGGATGCTGGTATGGGCTATGGTGGTGATCAGGACGCTGGTATGGGGTATGGCGGTGATCAGGACGCTGGTATGGAGTATGGTGGTGATCAGGACGCTGGTATGGAGTATGGTGGTGATCAGGATGCTGTTATGGGGTATGGTGGTGATCAGGATGCTGGTATGGGGTATGGCGGTGATCAGGACGCTGGTATGGAGTATGGTGGTGATCAGGGTGCTGGTATGGGGTATGGCGGTGATCAGGACGCTGGTATGGGGTATGGCGGTGATCAGGACGCTGGTATGGGGTATGGTGGTGATCAGGATGCTGGTATGGGGTATGGTGGTGATCAGGACGCTGGTATGGGGTATGGTGGTGATCAGGGTGCTGGTATGGGGTATGGTGGTGATCAGGGTGCTGGTATGGTGGTGATCAGGACGCTGGTATGGAGTATGGTGGTGATCAGGGTGCTGGTATGGGGTATGGTGGTGATCAGGATGCTGGTATGGGGTATGGCGGTGATCAGGACGCTGGTATGGGGTATGGCGGTGATCAGGACGCTGGTATGGGGTATGGCGGTGATCAGGATGCTGGTATGGGGTATGGCGGTGATCAGGACGCTGGTATGGGGTATGGTGGTGATCAGGACGCTGGTATGGGGTATGGTGGTGATCAGGACGCTGGTATGGAGTATGGCGGTGATCAGGATGCTGGTATGGGGTATGGCGGTGATCAGGACGCTGGTATGGAGTATGGCGGTGATCAGGATGCTGGTATGGGGTATGGTGGTGTCAGGGTGCTGGTATGGGGTCTGGTGGTGATCAGGATGCTGGTATGGGGTATGGCGGTGATCAGGATGCTGGTATGGGGTATGGCGGTGATCAGGACGCTGGTATGGGGTATGGTGGTGATCAGGATGCTGGTATGGGGTATGGCGGTGATCAGGACGCTGGTATGGGGTATGGCGGTGATCAGGACGCTGGTATGGGGTATGGCGGTGATCAGGACGCTGGTATGGGGTATGGTGGTGATCAGGGTGCTGGTATGGGGTCTGGTGGTGATCAGGATTCTGGTATGGGGTATGGTGGTGATCAGGATGCTGGTATGGGGTATGGCGGTGATCAGGGCGTTGGTTGGACTGGATAAGTTTCAACAAGTGTGTGGCTGTCTCCAATCAACAGAAGTCAAGCATTTCACCAACTTCTGTCTAAGGGACATGCTGAAAAAGGTTTCTCGATGAGCGGCTGCAGTCACTGATCAGTATATTTTGACAACAGTGGGTGTTGCTATCAGAATACAGTGTCCTGTTGGGACGGTGGTTTCTCCACCCACCTTATTTGCGTAGAGGACCCTAATAGTTCAGTGGGCTAAACTAAAAGAAAATCTAACAGTTTATGGCCAGTTTAACACTGACTGAGGGTACATGGAAGAAACCAGGGAGTATCTGGCCTGGACTGAACTACTTACAGGAGGGGAGAACAAATGGCAATACCAAAACCACTTAAGTAAACAAATTGTAGCTGCCTTAAACCACTGCTTCACACTTCACTACATCGCATGGATTCCAATTTATTGAAACAGTCACCTCCGATCAACAGAAAATGTACAGATGGGTTGGCTATGGTCAACACTAAAGAGGCCCTGTCTTCTTATTAATGCCGGACACTTTCTTTTTTTCCCCTAGAAAAAAGATAGTAACGACTTCCACGTGGTCCTCGGGAATGAAGCCTGTGATTTGGACTCCATGGTTTCTGCTATAACCCTGGCCTACTTCCTCTCCAAGGTATGAGTCCATGTCTGGTAAACCATCTAAAGCTGGCCACACACCGGTAGAATTTATGGAACGTTGGATTTTTCTAAAAGTTAATGGGGCTAAATTGACAATCGGTTTTGACTGCAGTGGCAATGAAAATCGGAGAAGGTTGGAAAGCTTTTCTCGAACCGATGAAATTCGATCTTCAAAGTTCAAAGAATTGATATGGCAACTGAACCAAATTTTTCAGGGTTTTCATACAAAATTTGTCCATAATGGTTCTATCAATTTTTCTGAAGTTCTGAATTTTCGAACGTACCTTTAACCAAAATTCTATTGGTGGGCAGTTTAACTCTCCCAATGACTCACCTGTCTCCGTATGGGCCCTGTGGGTGTGTTTGAAGGCCTTGACCAATCATGATAAGTTGTGTCTGGCCAAGATTCCTTCAGTCGTGGTTAGAAGATCCCACCATACATGTCTATATGGAATCCCGTAGAAGAAGAAATCCTGGGACAGCCGAAGTTACTTTTTTAAATGCACATGAAAAGGATGATGGGAAACCACGTTAAAAGCAGATTTTCCCTTTAACTTCTTTTTATTTATTTTTTTTCGGTTAGACCTCTTCCAGTAAAAATTTGGTGTATGTCCCAGTGTTGAACATCCCTCGAGAAGACTTCCCGCTCAGGACAGAATGCAGCTTCTTCCTGCAAGAAAACAGAATATCGGAAGATCTGTTGACGTTCCGCGATGAAGTAGACCTGGCCGACCTTTATGAATCGGGTCAGCTGTCGTTGTCACTGGTAGATCACAATGTGTTAGCCAGGTAAGGGTGACACCCACTTGCCATGGACCCTGCCAAGAACTGCACAACCACCAGGATCTACATGATCGTGTCATGTTTGAGTCGATACCAGGGGCGGACTGACCATTTGGAAACTCGGGCACTGCCCGAGGGCCCGGGGTCAGTAGGGGGCCCCATGAGATGCCCCTGGTACCTTTTTCATAGGCTTTTTTGAGTTTGGACAAGGACACAGGAGCCCCATGATCCCCTTTTGTCCAGGGAGTTGTCAGTCCGCCCCTGGTCGATACCTTACTCCAGGAAGTAGATGGTGACCTTGGGTAATTCCTAAACCAAGATGGCAGTGTAGTAACTACTCTGCAATTGGACGGCACTGCCAACATTTCAGTCTGACCTATAGAGCCTCCAAGCAGGCAGCATCTTATATGTTGTCACTTTAGCTTTCCCCTAGTGCTTCGGAAGTCCTTTGAGATGTATTAAATTACTCTCTTTATATATATATATATATTTCATCCCTGGCCATGTGGGATCTCCTGCATGGTAGGGGTTGGGGAAAGACCTGGCAACCTACCCTGTAAAAATAATTGCTAAAAGAATTCATGGAAAAAGTCGCTTATGAGTGATGGTCCATGCAATCGCCAAGGGTCGGATACGACTGAATGGATCTATATACTGTATATATATTTCAGTAAATTCTAGAACAACCCTTCTCAACTTCTTCAGGATGGAGGAATTCTTAGGATAACTTTTCAGGTTGAGGAACCCCTACTAGTACTCACTACTTCACAGCTCAATGTACATTGGCATGATGGTCAGTGAGAAGAATGCTCCTTACATTTGTGGTCATTGGGAATAACCCCCCCCAGATAGCTAAAAAGATCACCGGTGTCATTGGTTACCTAAATGAGAGACAGGACAGGCCCACTGCTCAAGGACGTCTTGGCAACCTCTGGAGGAACAGTAGAGATCCATGGAACCCTGGTTGAGAAAGGTCGTAATAGAGAATACAACCAGCCAATATTTTCCGATGTTTTGAAGGGTCTGAACATCTGTCTTGGCCATTACTTGGGAGGTCCCTGTCCCTGTTACAATATGAATTTAGATAATGTAAAAGGCAGCAGTAGGGGAAAACCCAAGATGGATGGGGGCACCAAAAATTCCAAACTGGCCAGGAACACAGGGACTTACTGCTGGACCTCCACCAGAGAAATAAAAAGCCCCTACAGCCTTCACCAATCATGAAATAACACTTTTTGGGTAAAAACCTTAACTCGTTTTTGCTGGTAAATGTATTTCTACTTTCACATTCATTCATTAGGTCTGACTCGTATATGGAAGACGTGGTGACCGAGGTTATTGACCACCGTGTTTTGGAGAGGAAGCCCTCTGCGAACTGCCGGGTCACTGTGGAGCTGGTGGGATCTTGCACCACTTTGGTCGCGGAGAAGATCGTTCAGGAGGCACCACAAATCCTGGACTTCCAACTTGCATCTGTGCTTCGAGGTGAGTCCTGAGAGGGAGAATGAAGTTTGCCAGGAAATTGTAGAGCTGCTGAGAAGATTCACTATCTCTATATGTCCTAAAGATCATGATCCCCGGCAGAGTAAGTGATGGGAAGTCCAAAACTTTGCAGTTTTCTCTGAATAGGAATAGAGGGGACATCCTCCATTGGGAACACATGTTCCAGTGATCACTGTCTGAGAGGGGATTTTCCTTCACTTTGGATGGATTTCCTTTCACTTTCTGTTGTGTCCCCAGGACAGGAAGTGAAGGGAAATCTGCCCACAGGGACATGCAGCATAAGTTGTCTTCATACCGCTTCAAAATGCTCAAGTTCATCAACATTCAGCAGCCTTTCTAAGCCGGGGTTTAATGAAACTTTAGGGTTCCTTCAGAGATTCCATTCCTAGGGGTTCCTTAAGCAACGAATAGTGATGGATTGTTTACCCAACTAACTGGCACTTTCATATTTCTGGCACCACCATTACTTGTTAGAGCTAATGGCATTGGACCAGTGGAACCTTTCCTTTTATCTCAGCTAAATAGCCACTGACCCCAATGATCTTATATGGTGTCTGTACGGGGGACATTGTTCCCACTGACCATCAATGTCAGGAGCATTCTTCCCCCTGACTCTGATTGTAAGGAGCATTCTTCCCTATTAGCCTTCAGTGTAAGGGGCATTCTTCCCAATGGCTATCAGTGTAAAGGGCATTGTCCCCATTGGCCACTAGTGTAAGGAGCATTCTTCCTGTTGGCCACTAATATAAGAAGCATTCTTTCCGTTGGCCACCAGTGTAAGGAGCATTCTTTCCCCTGCCCACCAATGTATTTTATTATTATTATTATTATTATACAGTATTTATAAAGCGCCAATAGTTCGCTCAGCACTGTACATTACAGAGGGGGACAGAACATGTGACAGAACAATACCAATACAATGCAAAACATGAGGGGATTGAGGGCCCTGCTCTTTGGAGCTTACAATCTAGGAGGGAGGGGATGGTGGCACCGGAGGAGATAGCTGTGGGGGATGGAGTGGTAGGAAGAGTGGAGGAGGTCAGCAAGTTAGCAGGGGGTAGGGTAGGCTTCCCTGAAGAGGTGGGTTTTCAGGGTGCGCCTAAAGGAGAGGAGAGTAGGTGATAATCTGATGGGTTGGGGCAGGGAGTTCCAGAGGATGGGTGACACCCTGGAGAAGTCCTGGAGGCGGGCATGGGAGGAGAAGACCAGGGAACTAGAGAGAAGGAGGTCTTGTGAGGAGCGGAGTGTGCGTGTTGGGTGGTACTTGGATATTAGGTCGGTGATGTAATTTGGGGCAATATGGTGGACGGCTTTGTACGTCAGTGTTAGGATTTTGAATTTGATCCGTTGTGCAATCGGAAGCCAGTGGAGGGATTGGCAGAGGGGGGTGGCGGAGATGGAGCGGTTGGAAAGGTGAATGAGTCTGGCAGCCGTATTCAGGATGGACTGAAGCGGGGATAGCCAGCGGCGAGGCAGGCCAGTGAGGAGGGAGTTGCAGTAGTCGAGGCGTGATATGATGAGGGAGTGGATGAGCTGTTTAGTGGTTTCTGGGGTTAGGAACGTGCGGATTTTGGCGATGTTGCGGAGGTGGAGTCTGCACGAGTTAGTTAAAGATTGGACTTGGGGCTGGAAGGATAGGTTGGAGTCCAGAATGACACCAAGTACTCTGGCCTGCAGGGCGGGTTTGATGGTGGCGTTGTTGGATGTGATGTAGAAGTCAATGGGGGGTGGTGTCCGGGCTGGGGGGAAGATAAGAAACTCGGTTTTGGAGAGGTTCAGTTTAAGGAAGTGGAGCGACATCCAGTCTGATATGTCGCTCAACAGGTGTGTGATTCGGGCGGAGACCGAGGGGGTGAGGTGGGGGGTTGAGAGATAGATTTGTGTGTCGTCGGCATAGAGGTGGTAGTTGAAGCCGTGAGAGTGTATGAGTTGGACAAGGGAGGAGGTGTAGATGGCGAAGAAAAGGGGCCCAAGGACAGAGCCTTGAGGGACCCCAACAGAGAGGGGGAGTGAGAGGGAGGTGGTGGCATTATAGGTAACGCTGAAAGAGCGTTGTGACAGGTAGGATGAGAGCCAGGAGAGAGCAGAATCTCTGAGGCCGAGGGAGTGTAGTTTTTTGAGGAGGAGGGGGTGGTCGACTGTGTCGAAGGCCGCAGAGAGGTCAAGGAGTAGGAGCACTGAATAGTGGCCATTAGCTTTGGCGGTTAGCAGGTCGTTGGAGAGTTTGAGTAAGGCAGTTTCGGTGGAGTGTAGGGGACGGAAGCCGGACTGTAGGGGATCGAGGAGGTTGTTGTCGTTGAGGTGAGAGCTTAGGCGGGTGTAGACTAGGCGCTCGAGGAGTTTAGATGTAAATGGGAGCAGGGAGATGGGTCTGAGGTTGTTCGGGTCATTGGGGTCCAGGGAGGGCTTTTTAAGTATGGGGGTGATGTGTGCATGTTTCAGAGGGGAAGGGAAAGTGCCGGAGGAGAGGGAGAGATTGAAGATGTGGGTGAGGGAGCGTAGGATGGAGGGGGTGGGAGGTTGTAGGAGTTGTGAGGGGATAGGGTCGAGGGGGCAGGTGGTGAGGCGGGCATCAGAGAGGATCTTGGAGACTTCCTCGATGGTAGTAAGGTCAAAGGTGCGGAGTGTTGGGGGAGCTTCAGTATGAGGAATGTAGGGTGGGGTGGAAGAGGAGGTCAGAGCAGTGGTGGGGCTGTGGGAGAGGGGTGAAGAGGGGGTAGCTGAGTGAGGGGGAAGGGGGTTGGAGGGAGTTTGAGCAGCGACGAAGTCCCTGTGGGTTATGTCGAGGGGAAGGGGGGATGAGGGGGTAGCTGTGTGAGAGGGGACGGGTTGAGAAGGCGTGTGAGTTGCGGCAATGTCCTTGCGAATTGTGTCAATCTTGTTTTTGAAGTGATTGGCAATCTCAAGGGCAGTGAGTGAGGTGCTGGGTGGAGGTGGGGGTGGAGAGAGTAGAGAGTTGAAGGCAGAGAAGAGTCGGCGAGGATTGGAGGAGAGGGCCTTGATGAGGGTCAGGAAGTAGGCTTGTTTGGCAGTATGGAGGGAGGAGGGGTAGGTGTGGAAGGCAGATTTGTAGCGGGTGAAGGCTTGTTGGGATTTGGTTTTGCGCCATAGTCGCTCCAGGGCCCGACTGTGTCGTTTGAGGATTTTGGTGTGATCAGTCTGCCAGGGCTGGAGCGGTCGGGGTCTGATGTTGCGTGTGGTTAAAGGCGCTAGTGAGTCAAGGGCTGTTGACAGCGCATTGTTGTAGGCAGTCATAGCCAAGTCGGGGCAGGACAGGGGGAGGATGCGGTCATGGAGTTGATCAGCTGCGGAGTGGAGGGAGGCAGGGTTAAGGTTGCGGAGGTTACGGCTGGTAGAAGTGTGACATTTGGAGGGGTAGGCGTATTCTTCCCACTGGCCACCATTGCAAGAGGCGTTCTTCCCCCTGGCCACCAATGTAAGGAGCATTCTTCCCATTGGCCACCAGTGTAAAAAGCATTCGTCCCATTGACCACTAGTGTTAGGGGCATTCTTACCATTGGTTACCAGTGTAAAGGGCATTCTTTCCATTGACCACCAATGTTTTCCCCTGGCCACTAGTGTAAGGAGTATTGTTCCCATTGGCCACCAATGTAAGGAGCATTCTTCCCCCTGGCCACTAGTGTAAGGAGAATTTCCCCCCCTGGCCACCATTGTAAGGAGCATTTTTCCCGCTGGCCACCAATGGCCACCAGTGTAAGGATCATTCTTCTCCCTGGCCACCAATGTAAAGAGCATTCTTCTCATTGGCCACCAATGTAAGGAGCATTCTTCCCATTGGCCACCAGTGTAAAGAGCATTATTTGGACTGACCGCCAAAGTGAGGAGCAACCTTCCCATTGGCCACAAGTGTAAGGAACTTTCTTCCCATTGGCCACTAGTGTAGAGAGCACTCTTCTTACTGACCACCAAAGGGAGGGGAGGCCTTTTCCATTGAACACCAATGTAAGGGGCATTCTTTCCATTGGCCACCAATGTAAGGAGCATTCTTCCCATTGGTCACCAGTGTAAGGATCATTCTTCCCTCTGGCCACCAATGTAAGGAGCATTCTTCCCATTAGCCCCCAGTATAGAGAGCATTCTTCTCACTGACCACCAATGGGAGGGAGGTCTTTTCCACTGAACACCAATGTAAGGGGCATTCTTCCCACCAATGTTGAGGACCACCTTTCCCACTGAACAATGACCCTTGAGGTATGGGGATCATTTCCCACTGACCACCAATATGAGAGGGACTTTTCCAGTAACCACCTGACCTCTTCACTACTGACCACTAATGTAAGGAGGTACCTTTCCCTCTGAGCACTGCTGGAAGGGGCATTCTTCTCATAAACCCGAATTGGTTACAGAAGGTGGCAGTTTTTTTACTAATAAACGAAATTGGATGTTGTGCCGGATTGTTACCGTTGGTGGCCATCTTCTTCCAGTCTCAGTTTCCGCAGTACCAGCTGACCTTCCGTTCTCTTGTCGCTCCCACAGATACCATCGTATTGGACTGCGTGAACATGGCACCAGCCGCTGGCAAAGTGACCCCAAGAGACACGGAATACGTCACCATCTTGGAGTCGAAGTTCCCCGAATTGCCTCAGAGGGGCGGCGTTTTTGACTCGTTGCAGAACGCCAAGTTCGATGTCTCAGGTACACACTGCAAATACGAGATAAAAAAAAAGAAGTTCTTAGGAGACCTTTGCTAAAGAAGAACCCTTCCATAATCACCGGGCGCTGGCGAGTAATCATCGTCCGGGACCCAGTGATTGACAGCCGAGGCCACGAATGGCGGAGCGGGTAGGGCTGAGGATTATCGGCAGTCATCGGCCGGGACCCAGTGATTGACAGCGGAAGCCCTGAATGGCAGAGCGGGTAGGGCTGAGGATTCTCAGCAATCGTCGGCCGAGACCCAGTGATTGACAGCCGAGGCCACGAGGGGCAGAGCGGGTAGGGCTGAGGATTCTCAGCAATCGTCGGCCGAGACCCAGTGATTGACAGCCGAGGCCACGAGTGGCAGAGCGGGTAGGGTTGAGGATTCTCGGCAATCATCGGCTGGGACCCAATGATTGACAGCCGAGGCCGTGAATGGCGGAGCGGGTAGGGCTGAGGATTCTCGGCAATCATCGGCCGGGACCCAGTGATTGACAGCGGAAGCCGTGAATGGCGGAGCGGGTAGGGGTGAGGATTCTCGGCAATCATCGGCCGGGACCCAGTGATTGACAGCGGAAGCCGTGAATGGCGGAGCGGGTAGGGCTGAGGATTCTCGGCAATCATCGGCCGGGACCCAGTGATTGACAGCGGAAGCCGCGAATGCCAGAGCGGGTAGGGCTGAGGATTCTCAGCAATTGTCGGCCGGGACCCAGTGGTTGACAGCCGAGGCCGCGAATGGCGGCAAAATTCATACTACATCCTCACGTAGCGAAGGAGAAGTCCCGCAAGCTGCAAATCCACTGTAGGAAAAGTATGTGGCAGTCTCATCCTGGGCTCTAGCCAGGCCACGCCCCCAGTGTGCTTAACTCCGCCCCCCCCGGAGCTTAATCACTTTTTCTACAGTGGATTTGCAGCGATGTGCGGCTTGCGGGACCTCTCCTTCACTACGTGAGGATGTGGTACGTATTTTGGTAGCAAATATATATATTTTAATTTTTTTTATTTTAATAAAAATACCACATTATGGCTGCTAGATGGCGCTGATGATCATAGGGAAAAAAACATTTTAGACCAATAACCTGCACTTGGCCGGCCCTCCCAGCACTCGATAACTCGGTAATCGATTGGGATCAAGAGCGTGAGCAGCACCCACATTTGTACAGGTGTAGGTTCACATATATATATATATATATTTAATAAAATATCACACTATGGCCACTAGATGGCGCTGACGGTCATAGGAAAAAAGCAATAATAATAATTTGCTCCTGGCCAGCACTTGGCAATTGATTGGGATCCTCTAGTGTCACCCACATTTGTACAGACATAGATTCACATACATATATATATATATATATATTTTTTTTTTAATTTTAATAAAATACCACAGTATGGCCACTAGATGGCGCCGATGATCATAGGAAAAAAGCAGATTAGACCAATTACAATAATAATTTGCTCCTGGCCAGCACTGGACTATTGATTGGGATCCTCTAGAAACATGAGCGGCACCCATATATATAATATAATTTTTTCTTTATTTTAAAAAAAATACCACAGTACGGCCACTAGATGGCATTGACGATCATAGGAAAAAAGCATATTAGACCAATTAAAGTAATAATTTGTTCCTGGCCGGCACTTGGAAATTAATTGGGATCATCTAGGAGCGTGAGCATCACCCATGTAGGTTCACATATATATATAAAAATTTCTCAATTTTAATAAAATACAACACTATGGCCACTAGATGGCACTGACGATCACAGGAAAAAAGTATATTAGACCAATTGCAATAATAATTTTCTCCTGGCCAGCACTTGACTATTGATTGGGATCCTCTATTAACGTGAGCGGCACCCACATTTGTACAGAAGTAGATTCACACACACATAAAGTAAAAAAAAAAAAAATATATATATATTTTTTTTTAATTTTAATAAAAATACCACATTATGGCCACTAGATAGCGCTGACGATCATAGGAAAAAAAGCATATTAGACCGATTACAGTAATAATTTGTTTCTGGCCGGCACTCCCAGCACTCCGCGATTGATTGGGATCCTCTAGTGCGGGTGTCGGCAACCCGCGGCTCCAGAGCCGCATGCGGCTCTTTGTCATCTTTGCTGCGGCTCCGGAGCACACTGCCCACCAGGTGACAGGCAATAGGGTTTCAGTGGTCGGCAAGCCGCGGATCGCAAGCCACATGCGGCTCTTCTGTGTGCCGGGCGCCCGCTCCCCTCCCTCCTGTCGGGCGGCCGCCTCAAAAGTCAGGACTCTTTTAATCCGGCCCGTGGAGCGTGGAACATTAGCTGTCAGGATGTAGGCGGGGCAGCCAGGATGTAGGCGGGGCAGCGTGACAAACTCCTCTCACAGTCCGCCCTGAAGACCGGAACACAGCGCGGGAACACAGCGAGAGGAACGCGCGGAGCAAAGGTAAGTGAATTGAGACAATATGGGGAATTAATTACTATGGGGGATGAATTACTATATGGGGGATGAATTACTATGGGGGATGAATTACTATATGGGGGATGAATTACTATGGGGGATGAATTACTATATGGGGGGTGAATTACTATATGGGGGATGAATTACTATATGGGGGAGGAATTACTATATGGGGGATGAATTACTATATGGGGGATGAATTACTATATGGGGGATGAATTACTATGGGGGATGAATTACTATATGGGGGGTGAATTACTATATGGGGGATGAATTACTATATGGGGGATGAATTACTATATGGGGGATGAATTACTATGGGGGATGAATTACTATGGAGGATGAATTACTATATGGGGGATGAATTGCTATGGGGGATGAATTACTATATGGGGGATGAATTACTATATGGGGGATGTATTACTATATGGGGGATGAATTACTATGGGGGATGAATTACTATATGGGGGATGAATTACTATATGGGGGATGAATTACTATATGGGGGATGAATTACTATATGGGGGATGAAGCTAACTGCACGATCCTGTATATAGCATTAAGGTAAGAAACAATATATGCAGTGTCGGATTTGTTTTAAATGTTGCAATGGTTTTGCGGCTCCCAGTCTTTTTTTTCCCTTCGGAAACGGGTCCAAGTGGCTCTTTATGTCTTAAAAGTTGCAGACCCCTGATCTAGTGGCACCCAGATCTGTACAGACGTAGATTCACACACACACACATATATATATATATATATATATTTTTTTTTTTAAATAAAATACCACATTATGGCCGCTAGATGGCGCTGATGATCATAGGGGGAAAAAAAGCATATTAGACCAATTAGAATAATAAAAATGACATATTTGTGGATTGGCCACGAAGGGCCGGATAGGGGTAACCCGGTCCATGAGTTTGCCTGAACAGCCGCTGAGATTCGAGATCAGCCCCATGTGGAGTGCATGGTTTTCAATGGGTCAGCTGATCTATAGATGTAGAGGCGCAGTAAAGCACAACTATTGTGTAGCGCTGCAAAAGCAGGAGTCCCAACGACTAAACATGGCCGACCCTTCTGAGCGGAGGTCCCCTTTACCCCGGTGTCACACCTATGCGTTTTCCGCAGCGTTTTTCAGAAATGCACAGCAGTCCATTTCACATGACTTCCTGTGGGACAGGTTCACATCTCAGCGTTTTCACTCAAGGCGTTTTTTGGAAAGGGGCGGAGACTTTTTTAAATGCAAAAAGTTGCGTATTTTGGTTCTATAGACTTCAATATAAACGCTGCAGAAAAGCATGTAGTGCATTTTTGCAGTGTTTTTGCTGCATTTTTTCCATGTTTTTGCTGCATTTTTGCTGCGTTTCTGCCGTGTTTCTGCTGCATTTTTGCTGTTTTTGCTGCGTTTCTGCTGTTTTTGCTGCATTTTTGCCATATTTTGCTGCATTTTTGCCGTATTTTGCTGCGTTTCTGCTGTTTTTGATGTGTTTTTGCTGCATTTTTGCTGTGTTTTTGATGCGTTTTTGCTGCATTTTTGCCGTGTTTTTGCCGTGTTTTTGCTGCATTTTTGCCGTATTTTTGCTGTGTTTTTGCCGTATTTTTGCTGTATTTTTGCTGTGTTTTTGTTGCATTTTTGCCGTGTTTTTGCTGCGTTTTTGCCGTGTTTTTGCTGCATTTTTGCTGCATTTTTGCCGTGTTTTTGATGTGTTTTTGCTACATTTCTGCTGCGTTTTTCCTGTGTTTTTGATGTTTTTTCTGCATTTTTTGCCATGTTTTTGATGTATTTTTTCTGTATTTTTGCTGCGTTTTTGCTGTTTTTGATGCATTTTGCATTTTAAATCTACCTGGCAACAAGAAAAAAAAAAACAAAAGCCAAAATGAAAAACGCGTCACACGCCTGCGCATAAACGCAAAACGCACCGCAGAAACGGAACCCAGCCTAAAGCAAGCCTGCTTGTCTCCCCCGCAGGTCTGAGTACGGATCAGATGCTCCGGAAGGATCTGAAGTCGCTGACGGGTCGTGACGTCGCTCTGGCTGCCAGTGCGATCTACATGCACCTAGAGGTAAGTCCGCCTCCATCCGGAACATAGGTGCCCCTCCCACCTGTGAAGGCTTTCTTCAGTGGCTGCTTGGTAGCAGATCGGCAATCGGCTTCTGTGCTGAACAACAACTGGATGAAAAAGAAAAAAAATTGTTGCAGGTATAGCGCCCCCTGCTGCAAACGGGCCTCCATGGCGGCTCAAACGTCTCTGCTAAGTGTGCGCACGTCGCAGTGATCAGGCCGTCCCGATCTCTAGTTATCCAATGGGACAGGCGCCTGATCATGTGACAACCAATCATAGTGATCATGTGATCCGGAGGTGCCCCCTCCCCCCCCAACCTCCTTAACGTATAACTATTTTATTTATTTTTTTTAAATTTTGGGTGGAGAATGAGAACCCCTGCCAGGTTTTTACTGCTGCCCGTGTCCCTGTTAGGGAGAGTCACCCTCTCGTTTGCCAGCGAGGGCGAAAGTGATAGAAAATCCCGCATTTTATGGTTGTCACCAGAACAGGAAGTGAAGGGAAATCTCCCAATGGGGACACTAGTCCTGGTGACAACTCATTGTGAAGTCATTTTCTCTCACTTCCTGTTTTTGGCTTTGGGACAGGAAGTGAACAGAAATTTTCTAATGGGGCCACTAGTCCTGGTGACAACTCACTTTGGAGGGATTGCCTCTCACTTCCTGTTTTGACTTTGGGACAGGAAATTAAGGGAAATTTCCCCAGTGGGGATACTAGTTCTGGTAACAACTCATTGTGAAGGGATTTCCTATCACTTCCTGTTTTGGCTTTGGGACAGGAAGTGAAGGGAAATCTTCCAATGTGGACACTAGTCCTGGTGACAACTCACTTTGGAGGGATTTCTTCTCACTTCCTGTTTTGGATATGGGACAGGAAGTGAAGGGAAATCTTCCAAAGGGGACACTAGTCCTGTTGACAACTTACTTTGGAGGGATTGCCTTTCACTTCCTGTTTTGGATATGGGACTGGAAATGAAGGGAAATCTCCACAATGGGGACACTAGTTCTGGTGACAACTCATTGTGTAGGGATTTCCTCTCAGTTACTGTCTTGGCTGTGGGACAGGAAGTGAAGGGAAATCTTCCAATGAGGACACTAGTCCTGGTGACAACCAAAGTATTCCTTCACTTTGAAAGGATATTCTCTCACTTCCTGTTTTGGCTTTGGGACAGGAAATGAACGGAAATCTTCCAATGGGGACACTAGTCCTGGCGACAACTCACTTTGGAGGGATTTTCTCTCATTTCCTGTTTTGGATATGGGACAGGAAATGAAGGGAAATCTTCCAATGGGGGGTCACTAGTCCTGGTGACAACCTGGGATTACCTTCATTTTGGAGAGATTTCCTCTCACTTCCTGTTTTAGGCTATGGAACAGGAAATGAAGGAAATTCTTCCAATGGGGGTCACTAGTCCTGGTGACAACCAGAGAATTCCTTCACTTTGAAAGGATTTTCTCTCACTTCCTGTTTTAGCTTATGGAACAGGAAATGAAGGGAAATCTTCCAATGGGGACACTAGTCCTGGTGACAACTCACTTTGGAGGGATTTTCTCTCATTTCCTGTTTTGGATATGGGACAGGAAATGAAGGGAAATCTTCCAATGGGAACACTAGTCCTGGTGACAACTCACTTTGGAAGGATTTCCTCTCACTTCCTGTTTTGGATATGGGACAGGAAATGAAGGGAAATCTTCCAATGGGGTCACTAGTCCTGGTGAAAACCAGGGATTCCTTCATTTGGAGGGATTTCCTCTCACTTCCTGTTTTGGATATGGGACAGGAAATGAAGGGAAATCTTCCAATGGGGTCACTAGTCCTGGTGAAAACCAGGGATTCCTTCATTTGGAGGGATTTCCTCTCACTTCCTGTTTTGGATATGGAAAAAAGAATAAAGCTATTTTTACATATATTTGTAGATGCATTCCAAAAATGTAGATTTGTATTTTTAAAGACAGTATATTTGAAATGTATTTTCAAAAATATTTATCATACATTTTGTAATAAAAACACATTTCAACGTGCAGTATATATATATATTTATTGAAATATATTGAATACGGCCAAAATTGTAGTATATCAAATATATGTCAATATATTTGGGAAGAATATTTTTTAAAATATATTTCAAATCTATTTTTCTTCCATGTGGGCGGGGTCACTAGACAGGAGCTCAAGGACAGATTTTTCATGGTAAAGAAAAAATAAAAGATACAGTTGCTGTATATTGTGAACATGTCAGGAGTTTTATTCGGCGCTCATCTCGATTCTGATTCCCCCGCTCAGGACTTCCTGCGGAGGGACGGCTTGGAGAACGATCTACAGACTTTCTGCAGAAGATACGGCTACAACGTCATCGTGGCCATGGCCATCACCTTCACTGCCGACAATGAGCCCGTCAGGCAAATTGCAGTGTACAGCCAGCAGGGGGAGCTCAGGAAACTGGTATGTATAGTCAGTGAAGTGCTGGGGGCTTAAAGGGGCACTCCCTCCCGTACTGTATATGAGCGAACTTGGAGAGTTCGTTTTCTTAGGTGTCTTCCCAGCTGGGGGGGGGGGGGGCAGGAACAGAGTTGGGGAACCATGGCAAGGAGAAGTCACCACTGGAGTTTCCGAGAGCTCTGATGAGTTGTAGATGAGAGCGGAACGAAAAAATGTGTTTCATTATTTAAATAATTTTGTTTCGTTTTCGGAATTCCTTTCATTTATTTAAATTCAATGCGCATTTTCCCGAAATTCGGTCTAATTGAATTTAATTCGAAGTATTGAATCGACATTCAAATGAATTCTATTCGAAATTCCAAGCTTGGAAGACGGGTTTATTTTTTTCTATTTTATTCGAGTCTTTTCTATTCTATTATTTTCTTTTCAATTCTATTCTACTCTAGTCTAACCTATTCTATTCCTTTTATTTTGCTATTTTATTCTACTCTTGTTTTCGAATGACATTTTTCTGTCAAATTTCAATTTGATTCGAATTTCGAACGTAATTTTGTTTCATTATTTCGGATTCGTTTAAATTCGTTACTGTTGTAATTTAAAAATTTTGGATACATCCAGTTGGAGGGTAACTCAGGTTTTATATATATATAGATAGATAGATAAATAGACAGAGAGAGAGCGATTATATATATATATATATTATACATAAAATATATATATTATATATAAAATATATATATTATATATATAAAAAATATATATATATTATATATATAAAAAACATATATATATTATATATATATATATATATATATATATATATATATTTAAAAAAGAAATCTATATATATATAATATATATATATATATTTAAAAAAGAAATATATATATAATATAATATATATATATATATATATAAAAAACATATATATTATATACATAATATATATATATTATAAAAAAGAAATATATATATATATATATATATATATATATATAAAATATATAATATATTATATATAAAATATATATATAAAATATATATATATATATTATATATAAAATATATGTATATATATATATATTATATATAAAATATATGTATATATATATATTATATATAAAATATATGTATATATATATATATATATATATATATATATATATATATGAAAATATATGTATATATATATATATATATATATATATATATATATATATATATATATATATATATGTATATATATATATATATATATAAAAATATATATATATATATATATATATATATAAATATATATATATATATATGTGTGTGTGTAAAATTATTTATATATATATATATATATATATAGATAATATATCGGCTGCAAAAGTTGGAGGCACCTACATACTGCAGTAAAATCTGGAAAATGCAGACAAATACGTGTTTGAACCCTCGTCGAGCCTTCATGTAACCGGATCGGTGAGGGAAGTGGCGGCACGGTCACTTATTAACTTGACCAAAGTTTAAGCTTTTGCAGTTGTGAAATTTAAGTTCAGACTCCGTTCTCTCCACACTGGGCGCCTGCTGCATGATCTGGCTGTATAGAAGAGGCTTTGCGACTTGTTGGGGGGTGAGCACAGATCTTTGGTGGGTGGGGGGGGTGATATTCAATGGCTTCTCAAGGATTAATATCCTCGATGGTCCTAGTTGTAGGGGAAGGATTGGGCAAGCTATAAAAAATTTTTTTTTTAAGTTTTGAAAAAGTTTTCATGCTGCAGTTTAGTTAAACATTACAGGGAGTGTTGTTTTGAACCTTTGCTCATATCTGTAGTGCGCTATATGCTTCCTCCTAAGATTTATATTAACCCTTTCATGGAGGCTGGGCAGCGATATTGATCTCAGTATTGATTGGGAATGATATTATCATTAACCAACTATTATTAACATAATTTGTATTATTATTAATATTTTTTAATATTATTTATTACTAATTATGTCTCATTATTGTTATTTTTATTAGTATTGGTTATTATTACTAATATCATTATTAACATTTTTTTCATATTTTTTATTTCATCATTATTATTATTTGCTTATTTTGAATGATTATTAATGTTATTTTTTTTGTTTACCAATTATGTGTTATTATTTGTTTAGATGTATATAATAATATTATTATTAATATTACTATTTATTACCAATTATGTATCATTATTTGTTATTTTTAGTAGTATTAGTTATTATAACTAATATTATTATTTTTTACCAATTATGTATCATTATTTATTTTTATTAGTATGCATTATTATTACTAATGTCATTCTTATCATTATTTCACATTTTTATTTCATTATTAATATTCATTTAGAATTAATATTGTTATTTTTGTTTTACCAGTTATGTGTTATTATTTATTTAGATTTTTGTTTTGCATTATTATTATTTACTTTTTTTCTTTCTTTCTTTTTTTTTTACCCATTATGTGTTATTTGTTTAGATTTTTTTTTATTATTAATATTATTTATTACAAGTTATGTATCCTTATTTGTTATTTTTATTAGTATTCATTATTATTACTAATATTATTATCATTATTTCATATTTTTATTTCATTATTTTTATTCATTTAGAATTCATATTGTTATTTTTTTTAGCAGTTATGTGTTATTATTAATTTAAATTTATTTATTTTAATATTATTATTTACTTTTTTTAACCAATTATGTGTTATTTGTTTAGATTTTTTCAATTAATATTTATTACCAATTATGTAATTTTTTTATTTGTTTAGATGTATTATTTCTACAAATTATGCATTGTTTATTTAGAATTATTTATTATTTTTATTGATATTTATGTAGCATTGACAATTAACACAGTGCTTTTTGTGCTGTACTTTCACATCAATCCCTGCCTCCCTGCCCCAAGGAGCTTACAATCTGAGGTCCCTACCTCACATAAATAGACCGGAGCCAATTAACCTACTTTTAGAATTTAGGAGGAAGCTAGTGTACCCAGAGGAAACCCATGCAAGTGTCATGCAGATAGTGTTTATTATTTATTTAGATTTATTTATTTGTATTATTATTATTAGTTACTCTTTACAAATTATGTATCCTTATTTGTTATTTTTATTAGTATTAGTTATTATTACTAATATCATTATTATCATTATTTCATATATTTCATTATTATTAATTTAGAATTAATATTGTTGGGTTTTTCTACCAGTTATGTATTATTATTTATTTAGATTTAATTTTTATTATTATTATTTACTTTTTTTTCTTACCAATTGTGTTTATTTGTTTAGAATTATTATTATTATTTATTACCAATTATGTATCCTCATTTGTTATTTTTATTAGTATTAGTTATTATTACTAATATCATTATCATTTCATATTTTTATTTCATTATTATTTATTTAGAATTAATATTGTTAATTTTTTTTACCAGTTATGTGTTTTGTTATTTATTCAGATTTATTTATTTATTTTTTTATTATTATTTACTTTTTTTTTTATACCAATTATATGTTATTTGTTTAGAGAGTGTCCTGGCTGGGATTTGAACCGAGGACCCCAGCGCTGCAAAGCAGAAAGGCCAAAGACGCGACCACTGCAGGTGAACCCTTCCGCTTTGCAGCACTGGGGTCCCTGATTTGAATCTCTGCCAAGACACTATCTGCATGGAGTTTGTATGTTCTCCCTGCATGCTTGCATGGGATTCCTTCATGTACTCTGATTTCCTCCCACACAGCTGGTGGAGTTCATTGGCTTCTGTTTTGCATGTGAGTTAGGGACCTTCGGACTGGAACCCCTGTAGAGTCAGGACCGATGTGATTGTACAGCATGTGCTGCAGAGAGCCGTGTAAATTGTCTGAGCTATAGAAATACCTGTCATAATAAATATTACTTGTTTTTAATTTTTCTTTCCTTTCTTTCTTTCAAAATAAATAAATAAAATAAAAAAAATAAACAAATGTATAAGAAAAAAAAACAAACTAATAAAATATTGAATAAAATTATGAATAAAATACTGTAAATAACTAAAATAAATAAATAAAAATAATAAATACATAATAATAATAAAAATAGCCACTAGATGGAGCTGAGGAGCTTCCTATGATGTTCGGCACCATCTAGTGGCCATACTACAGTACTTTCCCTATTCACTCTTTTTTTTTTTTTTTTCAATGAAAACCATTTGTTTTGCAGAAAATACAAGGTAACATCCAGCAAGTCCTTTGCCACAGAATACGTTTACATGCAATTTTGTTGGCTGGACGGCTATGTGAATTTTTATAAATACACCCTTTGGACTCTGTGGTTAGTTACATGTAGTATTGTACTACACCTAAAGCTTTTATGAAAGATTTTATTTTAATACATTATTATTATGATTAGTAGTCTTATTAAAAATTGCGTTTTTTATATTGTAGATAAGAGAATAATAATAACGATGATAATATTGTTATTTATATGACGCTGTAAAAGTAAATTATATAAAATTGTTATAATTGCTAATATTATATAGTATATATAAAAAGTAAAATAATGATCATTTATTATTATTTATATAAAAGAGAACATTATATAAAAATTACTATATAGTATATAGAAGGAAAAATAATAACAAGAACAACAATAATCATAATAATAATGTTGTTTATTTTATTATTATTTTAAATATTATTATTATTATTAACAATAAGAAAGAAAATAATAATGTAATATTACTATTAAGTATGTAAACTGAAGAAAAAATGAATATTATATGGTATATAGAAGGAAAATGATAACAACAACAATAATAATGTTTTTCTTATTATAAAATATAAAATTATTATGCAGTATCTAGAGGTAGAATAATATTTTTGTAATTATAATAATATTGTCACTGTTTATATGAAGGAGAAAATGATATACAAATTGTTATTACTATTATTATACAGTCTGTGTGTATGTGTGTGTATTATGCAGTATCTACCTCTAGATACTGCCTAATATATAAATTAAAAAATAATGTATATTATTTATATAAATAAAATAATGTGTGTGTGTGTATATACAGTGGGGATCGAAAGTTTGGGCACCCCAGCTAAAAATTTGTATTAATGTGCATAAAGAAGCCAAGGAAAGATGGAAAAATCTCCAAAAGGCATCAAATTACAGATTAGACATTCTTATAATATGTCAACAAAAGTTAGATTTTATTTCCATCATTTACACTTTCAAAATAACAGAAAACAAAACAATGGCGTCTGCAAAAGTTTGGGCACCCTGCAGAATTTATAGCATGCACTGCCCCCTTTGCCAAGCTGAGACCTGCCAGTGTCATGGATTGTTCTCAATCATCGTCTGGGAAGACCAGGTGATGTCAATCTCAAAGGTTTTAAATGCCCAGACTCATCTGACCTTGCCCCAACGATCAGCACCATGGGTTCTTCTAAGCAGTTGTCTAGAAAACTGAAACTGAAAATAGTTGACGCTCACAAAGCTGGAGAAGGCTATAAGAAGATAGCAAAGCGTTTTCAGATGTCAATATCCTCTGTTCGGAATGTAATTAAGAAATGGCAGTCATCAGGAACAGTGGAAGTTAAAGCAAGATCTGGAAGACCAAGAAAAATATCAGACAGAACAGCTCGCAGGATTGTGAGAAAAACAATTCAAAACCCACGTTTGACTGCACGATCCCTCCAGAAAGATCTGGCAGACACTGGAGTTGTGGTCACTATTCCACTATAAAGAGATACTTGTACAAATATGGTCTTCATGGAAGAGTCATCAGAAGAAAACCTCTTCTACGTCCTCACCACAAAAATCATCGTTTGAACTTTGCAAATGAACATATAGACAAGCCTGATGCATTTTGGAAACAAGTTCTGTGGACCGATGAGGTTAAAATTGAACTTTTTGGCCGGAATGAGCAAAGGTACGTTTGGAGAAGAAGGGGCACAGAATTGAATGAAAAGAACCTCTGTCCAACTGTTAAGCATGGGGTTGGATCAATCATGCTTTGGGGTTGTGTTGCAGCCAGTGGCACAGGGAACATCTCACGAGTAGAAGGAAAAATGGATTCAATAAAATTTCAGCAAATTTTGGATGGTAACTTGATGCCATCTGTGAAAAAGCTGAAGTTAAAGAGAGGATGGCTTCTACAAATGGATAATGATCCTAAACACACCTCGAAATCCACGGGGGATTACATCAAGAGGCGTAAACTGAAGGTTTTGCCATGGCCTTCACAATCTCCTGACCTCAACATAATTGAAAATCTATGGATAGACCTTAAAAGAGCCGTGCGTGACAGACAGCCCAGAAATCTCAAAGAACTGGAAGACTTTTGTAAGGAAGAATGGGCAAAGATACCTCAAACAAGAATTGAAAGACCCTTGGCTGGCTACAAAAAGCGTTTACAAGCTGTGATACTTGCCAAAGGGGGCAGTACAAGATATTAACTCTGCAGGGGGCCCAAACTTTATTTATATAAATAATATACATTATATATATATAT
This sequence comes from Staurois parvus, assembly GCF_062004578.1. NCBI lineage: Eukaryota > Metazoa > Chordata > Amphibia > Anura > Ranidae > Staurois > Staurois parvus. The sequence continues at coordinate 89,285 of NW_028319553.1, forward strand.
ATATATATATATATATATATATATATATATACATACACACATATATATATATATATATATATATATATATATATATATATATATATATATATATATACATTAAAAAATACTGTGTGTGTATATATATATATATATATATATATATATATATATATATATATATATGATATATTATTTATATAAATAAAATAATTTATTATTATTTATAGAAAAATTACTATTATATAGTATATAGACATAAAAATAATAATGTTGCTGCTGCTATTATTATTAATAATAGTAATACTAATTCATATTTATTAATAATAAATAATTATTATTAAGAATAAATAATCTATAATTATTTAATAGCATATAGAGGGAAAATCATAATGATAATATTAGTTCCTATTTATATGAAGGAGAAAATTGTATAAAAATTGTTATAATTACTACTATTAGTAGATATAAAAAAAAAAAATTATTATTATTTATATAAAAGGAGAACATTTTAAAAAATGATTTATTATGTAGTATATAGAAGGGGGGAAAAAATAACAATTTTTTTTATTATTATTATGAGAAAATGTTTTATTATATAGTATACAGAAGGAGAAAAAATATTATTGCTATAATTTTTTTTTATCATTTTAGGTGAGCAGAGCCTTGGAGCAAGCCACAAACCCATCCCTTGGCTTGTCTCTGACCGGCCACGGACCTTGCCATCACGTGACCGCATACCGCCAAGGAAACACAGGGGCGTCCCGCAAAAAAGTGCTGCCCATCTTGAAGGACTTCCTGAGAAAGAGCGACTGCTCCTCCCGACCCATGCAGGTGTTCCAGGAGGCCGAGGACTCCAGAGGACAATCTGGATTCAATGAACAAAGTTTGGACAATCATTTTGAATTCCCCTCAGATGATGGCGATCAGCCGGACTCCCAGGGGGAGGACTCCAAGGGAAAGGACTACCGGGCCCATTTCGGGAAACAGTTGGAGGACGGTTTAGAGGATGAAAACTCTTTCCCACCGACTCCTATGAACAGTCTAGTGGAAGGTTGCCCCTTGGACCGAGGCCTACCGAAACTGACGGCGGAAGCCATCTTGGAAAGGATTAGCCGAATTACGGTTGGGGATTCGGAGGGAAATGCAACGATTGGGAGCCAATGATGGGGGTTTAGGACGGGCTCCAGCCAATAGTATACATGTATCTCAAGGTACTTCTCAAACAACAATGCAAGTTTAGCTTTTTTGATACCCGCCCGATAGCAGCACACCAAATTCTGGTTTTTTTTTTTGAATCACGATCGCGGTGAACGTATTATTTGTTATACAGAGAAAAAAAAAACAGAGAAAAGGAAAAAACTCAACCGGACTCTTTTCTACCGCCTTTAAATTGACTTTGAAATTTTAACTCCAGCTGATTTGTAACATTTCTGCCACATTTTTATTTCTGTATGTAACTCTTTTTTTTTGTGTGTACTACAAATGTGTTTTTGTTTTTCTCCCATTCCAGAGATTTTTTCCATCGCTTTTAGGAAATGAAGGGACATCTCCCCGAAAGTGACACACAACAATAAAAATTTGACCCGGGCTCTAATCCTTCTCTTTTAGATCTACAGCAAAAAAACACTTTTATTTATTTTTAATTTTTTTTATTTTTATTTATTTATAAAATTTAGGCTTTGACCCCTTTCTGCCAAGGGGAGCTGGCACAATGAGGTACTCTTAAAATGACCGTAAAGTCTGGTTTAGATGGTGGCTGCATCAATTCATTCCCCATGGTCCCGCTGTATGTAGGAACGTAGCCAACTTGTCCTTGTCCCACTGTATGTAGGAACGTAGCCACCCAGTCTTGGTCCCACTTTTGTAGGAACATAGCCACCTTGTGTTGGCCCCACTGTAGGTAGGAACATAGCCACCTTGTGTTGGCCCCACTGTAGGTAGGAACATAGCCACCCTGTGTTGGTCCCACTGTTTGTAGGAGCGTAGCCACCCATTCTTGGTCCCACTGTAGGTAGGAACATAGCCACCCTGTGTTGGTCCCACTGTTTGTAGGAGCGTAGCCACCCATTCTTGGTCCTACTGTATGTAGGAACGTAGCCACCCTGCATTGGTCCCACTGTTGTAGGAACATAGCCACCTTGTGTTGGACCTACTGTAGGTAGGAATATAGCCACCCTGTGTTGGTCCCACTGTATGTAGGAACGTAGCCACCCAGTCTTGGTCCCACTGTAGGTAGGAATGGAGCCACCCAGTCTTGGTCCCACTGTATGTAGGAACGTAGCCACCTTGTCTTGGTTCCTCTGTATGTAGGAACGTAGCCACCCTGCCTTGGTCCCACTGTTTGTAGGAACGTAGCCACCCAGTCTTGGTCCCACTGTATGTAGGAACGTAGCCACCCTCTCTTGGTCCCACTGTATGTAGGAACATAGCCACCCTGTGTTGGTCCCACTGTATGTAGGAACGTAGCCACCCTGTGTTGGTCCCACTGTTTGTAGGAACGTAGCCACCCAGTCTTGGTCCCACTTTTGTAGGAACATAGCCACCTTGTGTTGGCCCCACTGTAGGTAGGAACATAGCCACCCTGTGTTGGTCCCACTGTTTGTAGGAACGTAGCCACCCATTTTTGGTCCCACTGTATGTAGGAACGTAGCCACCCTGCGTTGGTCCCACTGTTTGTAGGAACATAGCCACCTTGTGTTGGACCCACTGTATGTAGGAACATAGCCACCCAGTCTAGGTCCAACTGTATGTAGGAATGGAGCCACCCAGTCTTGGTCCCACCGTATGTAGGAACGTAGCCACCCAGTCTTGGTCCCACTGTATGTAGGAACGTAGCCACCCTGCGTTGGTCCCACTGTTTATAGGAACATAGCCACCTTGTGTTGGACCCACTGTATGTAGGAACATAGCCACCTTGTGTTGGACCCACTGTATGTAGGAACATAGCCACCCAGTCTTGGTCCCACTGTATGTAGGAATGGAGCCACCCAGTCTTGGTCTCACTGTATGTAGAAACGTAGCCACCCAGTCTTGGTCCCACTGTATGTAGGAACATAGCCACCTTGTCTTGGTTCCTCGGTATGTAGGAATGTAGCCACCCTGCCTTGGTCCCACTGTTTGTAGGAACGTAGCCACCTTGTGTTGGTCCCACTGTATGTAGGAATGTAGCCACCTGTCTTGGTTCCACTGTATGTAGACATGTAGCCACCTAGTTTTGGTCCCACTGTATGTAGGAATGTAGTCACATTCCCGTGTATGTAGGAACCCTGTCTTGGTCCCACTGTTTGTAGGAATGTAGCCACCCTGTCTTGGTCCCACTGTAGGTAGAAATATCGCCACCCATTCATGGTCCCACTTTAGGAAGGAACATAGCCAACTTGTCCTGGTCCCACTGTATGTAGGAACGTAGCCACCCTGCCTTGGTCCCACTGTATGTAGGAATGTAGCCACCTAGTTTTGGTCCCACTTTATGTAGGAACGTAGCCACATTCCCGTGTTTGTAGGAACATAGCCACCCTGTGTTGGCCCCACTGTATGTAGGAGGGTAGCTGCCTTGTACCCATATAAGTGACAACACTGCATCAAAGCTCACCGCCTTGCTGCCCCACATCTGCTTTTTGCCGCCAGGAAGGACTAGAGCAAGGCGGGGCCTAAAACAAACGTCCTGCTTTTTTCAGGTTGCTTTCCAGCCGAACCCCCCCATCAATTCCACAGAAGTCACAAATAATTGCTGCAACGTTTCTACTATGTGTATTTCCTATGATTGTCAGCTCCATCTTGTGTCCATAACGTGGTATTCTCCCAATTGGGGTGTTTTAGTAAAATAATGCGCTACGGCCACTAGATGGAGCTGATGATCACAGGGAAAACACATATTAGACATATTACGGGGATTATTCCGGATGGCTATACGAAGGTGCAATGATTTAATAAATAGACCCCCCAAAAATAATCTAAGCGGAATTTTTTATTTCTTTTTCTTGTAATTTTAGACTGAGAAGAGAAGGGTTAGAACTCCTTGCTACATTTGCAGAAAGCAATAATGGCGGCACACCAGTGATCTAAATCCCAAAACGCATTGGATTTACATAGTACATAAGGGGGGAGTGTCTAAACCCTGAAACGCATTGACGTTACATAGTACATAAGGGGAAGTGTCTAAAACCCGAACCGCGTTGGATTTACATAGTACATAAGGGGGAGTGTCTAAACCTCAAAACGCGTTGGCTTTACATAGTACATAAGGGGGAGTGTCTAAACCCCAAAACGTATTGGAATGACATAGTACATAAGGGGGAGTGTCTAAACCCTGAAACACATTGGAATTACATAGTACATAAGGGGGAGTATCTAAACACCAAAACGCGTTGGATTTACAGAGTACATAAGGGGGACTGTCTAAACCTCAAAACGCGTTGGATTTACATAGGACATAAGGGGGAGTGTCTAAACCCTGAAACGCGATGGATCTACATAGTACATAAGGGGGAAGTGACTAAACCCCGAAACGCGTTGGTTCTCTTTTTCTACTACTTTTCTTCTGGACTCTTAAGAACGTTTGTGTAGCGCCACTACTGCTTTGTACAAATTGCACCTCCTCTCCCATTGGAGATATTTTTCGGTACGTTAGCAGCCTCCCGGGTTTTTTCCACCCTCTCCATTTGTCCTGGTGGCCATTGTCCTTGGAACCAAAACGGATTGGAAAATCCAAAATTTTGAGTTGTCACCAGCACAGGAGTAGAAGGGAAATCTTCCAACGGGGACATTTGATCTGGTGACAACTAAGAGAGGAATTCTCCACTGTAAGGAGATTTCTTCTTGCTTCCTGTGTTGTCTATGGAATGAGAAGTGAAGGAAAGTCTTGCCAGAGGACATAAAGGAAGGTTTTGGTTTGAAGGTAGGAAATGAAGGGAAGTCTCCCCCAATGGGGCACAGATGGCAACTGGACTAACGGTGAAGTCTGTTAGGCCAAATTGTTTCAGGGATCCCTCTTCATCCGGGCTCTAAATGTTCAGGAGATAGAAATACTTGAACTATAAAGACCTCCGATTGGCAGATTAGCTTCATAGGGTTGGTGGGATTGATGGAGTTGGTGGTTTGGCTGTAAACCCAAAAAGCTTGATAATGAACCTTTTCATCAATAAACGGACTTTGGAACTTGAACTAAGCTGATGGTCTGGTGCTCTCTTTGCTGTACAACCGTTCTCAACCAGAGTTCCATGGGAGGCTGCTAGGGGTTCCTTGTGCTATGGCTGACTGACCTCCCATCTCGGGGCACCTCCATACTTCCAGGTTCAACTCTACTTGCCTTGCCCTGTAAGAAGGGGAAAGAGGCATTCTTCCCATTGACCACCAAAGTAAGGAACATTCTTCCCACTGGCCACCAATGTAAGGGGCATTCTTCCTAGTGACCCCCAATGTAAGGAGCATTCTTCTCATTGACACCAATATAAGGGACGTTCTTCCCACTGACAACCAGTGTAAGGGGCCGTCTTCCCACTGACCACCAATGTAAGGGACATTCTTTCCAATGGTCACCAATGTAAGGGACATTCTTCCTAGTGACCCCCAATGTAAGGAGCATTCTTCTCATTGACACCAATGTAAGGGACATTCTTCTCTTTGACCACCTATGTAAGGAACATTCTTCCCACTGACCACCAAAATAAGGAACATTCTTCCCACTGACCACCAAAGTAAGGAACATTCTTCCCACTGACCACCAATGTAAGGGGCATTCTTCCTAGTGACCCCCAATGTAAGGGGCACTCTTCTCATTGACACCAATGTAAAGGGCACCCTTCCCACTGACCATCAAAGCAAGGAACATTCTTCCTACTGACCACCAGTGTAAGGGGCATTCTTCCCACTGACCACCAATGTAAGGGACATTCTTCCTACTGACCACCAATGTAAGGGTCATTCTTCTCATTGACCACCAATGTAAGGGACATTCTTCTCACTGACCACCAATGTAAGGGACATTCTTCCCACTGACCACCAAAATAAGGAACATTCTTCCCACTGACCACCAAAGTAAGGAACATTCTTCCCAATTTTTCTTTATTAAAAGTCTCGCAATCAATAAACATAAAATATTATACAGAATATAAAAAAAATTATATATTTACAGCAAAACGAAAATAAACATAGCAAAATCTGCTATCAGACAAAAGCAAACGTCTCAGAAATGAACATGACATAATTGGGGAAATAAATCGTACTACCACTCACATCACTACACCAGACATCAAACCTGTGAGGTCAAGAAACCACCCCGCCCCCCTTATGCATGCAGCCCTTCTTCAAAAAAGATCTTAATCAACAAAAACTACGGGAGTGAAAAGAACAGTATAAGGATAGAACCCCTCACCCAGAGATGGACAGTTCACCAAAAGCAGGTCTGATATTCCTCCACGCCCTTATCCAGACCGCCCGAGGCTCCCTGCCCTTCTCAAGACCCCGAATCTTCCCAACCTCACCCAGAATATCGTGCACCACCACCTCTACAGGGAGGACTTTCTTCCGGATGGTAATCTGACACCGTGCGTTCCATGTGAAGTAACGGACAACTATACTAACTAGAAAAAGTGTATCCAAATCAAAGTCCCAGCGAGCTGGGAATGCCCCGTACACCCACTCTGCATAACTCATGCGATAGAGAAAGGGGATGCCCAGAGCCCTCCCCACCCTTTTATACACCTCTATGTTAAAGGGACACAGAAGCAGAAAGTGGTCCATAGACTCCACCTTACCAACACACTCTGCTCTAGGACAATCTCGATCATCCACAGGGCGGTGCTTCAGGTTCCCTCTCACATAGAGCCTTCCATGGAAAGCGAGCCAGGCTTGATCCCTAAACTTCAAAGGGATTCTCTCCAAGTTAATTAAACGCAATCCCTCCCTCATTACGGAGCCTGGGCAATCCTTTAAGGCCAGTGACACACTGAAAGCAGAAGCCAAAATCCTCTCCCCCAGAAGCTTCCTGGGAAGGGACCTGATATCCTCCACTGTCACCTGCCACTGCCGAAGTATTTTCAGACACGGGGCAACATAAGCCGGGAGCTTGCCATGTCGGACTCTCAGACTTTTCACTGGGCCGCCATCTTCCCAGCAATGCAGAAAAGGCCTAAACCAAGACTGAAAAATACCCACCCACCCCGGCGGGGTCTCTGCTAACATATTACCAAGATTGTACTTTAAAAAGAACAAAGAAAAGAAAACTATCGGGTTGACCATTCCTAGGCCACCCTCCCGCCTGGACAGGTAAGTTACATTGCGTTTGATCAGGTTCAGCCTGTTTCCCCATAACAGTTGGAAAAAACAGCTGTAAACCCTTGCATAGAGAGATACCGGCAAGATACAGACGAAGCTGACATATAAAAAGATCGGGATCAGGTAAGTTTTGATCAAGTCAACCCTCTCTCTCAAGGAAAGCCTCCATCTCTTCCAGCTTGCTACTTTGGCATTGGCAACTACCAACCTGCTTTCCCAGTTTCGATGACCATAGTCACCAGGACCAAATTTGATGCCCAAAATTTTAATTTCCTGCTGGGGCTCTGGGAAGGCATCCGGAAGTTCGAAGCTTTCACCCTCCTCACCTATCCAGAAAACTTCACTCTTTTCATGGTTGACTTTAGAGCCAGAAGCCTCCGTGTACTGCTCTATCACAGAGACCACCTCCCACGCCTCCTCAGTCCCAGAGATAATAACAGACACATCATCGGCATAGGCAACGACCTTCAAAGGCGGCACACCAGCAATGCCCAGAGGCACCCCGCACAACGATGCGCCCTCTAGCCTTCTTACAAAGGGGTCGATTGCGAAAGCATATAGCAGGGGGCTCAAAGGACATCCCTGGCGCACACCAGAGCCGACCTCAAAAGGCCGCCCAACCCAACCATTAACAAGCGGGAAGCTCTCAGCCCCTTTATATAATGTCTTCAGCCAATCTATAAACCTCCCCTGCAGGCTGTATCTACCAAGCAGCAACCACAGATATTCATGATTCACTCGATCAAAAGCTTTTGCCTGATCCAATGCCAGCAAGTACTTTCTCCATCCAGCAGTCCTGCATCGTTCCAAAGCCTCCCGGATAGCCAAAACTGCTGAAAAGGTACTTCTACCTTGGACCGAACAGTGCTGATGGCTGGACAACAAATCGCCTGCTACTGACGACAAGCGCCAAAAAAGAATCTTTGCCAAGATCTTTCTATCAACATTGAGAAGACTGATGGGGCGCCAGTTCTCAATCATTGAGGGGTCTTTACCTTTTGACAGAAGAATCACAGCGGATTGCCTCATGGAGGGAGGGAGCAAACCCTCTTCTAGACAGCTGTTAAAAACCTCCGCTAAAAAGGGAGCCAGAATGGACTTAAAACACTTGTAAAATTCAGCTGTCAATCCATCTGGCCCAGGCGATTTTTTGGTAGCCAGCTTGTCTATAGCATGAACTACCTCATCCGCTGAAATTGGTTCTGTCAAATTCATCAAAAGCAATGCACCATTTCCCAATCCTGGAGTAGAATCCAGAAAGCTTTCCATCCTATCCCGGCTAAGGTCCCTTCTTCCCAAGAGGTCTGCATAATACGACCCAAAGATCTCCAAGATCCCTGATCTGGACTTTATCAGGGAACCCGTACTGTCTTTCAGGCCAATGACCGTCTTAACTGCTATGCCTTGCTTACAGTTCTGGTAAGGATCAGGCGAGTGATATTTCCCATAATCCCTCTCCAGAACCAAGGAGGCATGCCGGTCGTATTGACACTTCCTAAGAAGAAGCTTCACTTCAGAGATCTCCCCTGGATCTCCTCCATACGAGACAAGACGATCAAGCTTCCTCCGCAAATGCTGGTAGGCAATATACATACCAAGCTGCTTCTTCTTACTTATGGCCTTGAAAAGTCCAATCGCCCTTTGTTTCACAAGCTCCCACCACTCTGACTTAGTGCTGCAAAAGTCCAGAATAGAAACCTGTGCCTGAAAAAAATCCTCAAAGGATTGTCTTACCTCTACATCTTCCAGGAGAGCCGAATTCAGTTTCCAGACACCCCTTCCCCTGGGTGGAGCGTCCGAGGCATTCAGAGTCACAGACAGCATACAGTGGTCAGAGAACTCCACCGCCTTCAACTCAGGAGCTGAGAAAGCAGAGTTCTCCTTTAAAAAAAACCTGTCTATCCTGCTCTGACTATTCCCTCTCTGAAATGTGAACCCCGTGCTGCCAGGGCAGTGCTTAATGTGCACATCTACCAGGCCTGCCTGTCTAACCAAATCTCTGAGAAAAACGCTATCATAACCCAGCCTGTCTATGGAGCCTCTTCTGTCTTCAGGCCTAATTATGGTGTTAAAGTCACCTCCAAAGACAACCTGCTGGGACGTAAAAAGGAAGGGCTTGATCTTTGTGAGGAGGCATTTCCTGCCCCATTTTGACTGGGGTCCATAGATATTGATCAGGCGCAGGTCCTGCCCCCTAACAGAGACGTCTAAGACCATGCATCTCCCCATTTCTACCTCAATTACCCGCCGGCACGTTACCATATCGGTTTTAAAAAGGACCGCAACTCCGCTGCAAGGTTCAGCCGCAAGAGACCAAAAGGAGGGACCACATCTCCACTCCCTTTTTGCTAGATAGACATCGGCCAATGTATTGAGCCAGGTCTCTTGCAAAAATAAAATCTCAGCATCAAACTCGCTGAGCAAAAATAAGGCCGTATCACGAGCTCTTGCAGATTTAATGCTGGCGACATTAATGGTCGCCACCTTTAACGGAGCGGGAACTGCCATCAGGATGATTGGGGTAGTCGTTTCCTAACCTCTACCACACTCTCATCACCCGAAACAGCTCTCTTCAGAGTACGTGACTCCCCCTCATCCATAGATGATAAAGAAATGGATATATCCGATACCATCTCATCACCTGACAAAACTGAAAAAGTATTGCCAAGAGGGACCCCTCCTGGATCTGATTCTGAGGAAGAGAGGACAGCTCTTCTCATCCTCCTCTTCTTCTTCTTCCTCTTCTCCTTCACCCTCTCCCACCCTTCATCAGCCGAATCCCCCCCAGCAGGAGGTGAGACATGGGACATGGATACCCCTCCCTGAGCCCCATCGGCTCCACCCCCATCCGGCACCCCCACAACCTCCTGACCACGTTTGCGCTGTCGGGGGACAGGTACCGGAGGTGGAGTAGGCCGAGAGGGAAGATCAGCTACACCCGCCCCCCCAGCAGCTTCCGCCAGTCTGGAGGATCTACGTACTGTAGGATTAGGGACAGGAGGGACAGACTCAGGGGTGACATTACTGGGGGAAACACAATCTGACACAACAGACACAGGAGGGGCAACAACAGTTTCCTCCCTAGCATCAGCTGCCTCATCCTCTTTATCCAGCCTCTGCAGCTCAGCCTCCAGTCCTGGCAGGTTGTGTAGTGCCTCTGGGCACAGACTGTATGGATGACCCATCTGCTGGCACAAATTACACCGAATCTCGGTGCATTCTTTGGCCAAATGGCCAAAATCCTGGCACAGTGAGCACTTCTTGATGGTGCAGGATGATGCAAAATGGCCTTTCTCTCCGCATTTGTTACAAACTTTAGGCTGACCTTGATAGAAAATGGTCAGCCTATCCCTCCCCAGAAAGGCTGAGCAGGGAAGATGCTGAACCACATTGCCCAGCACCCTCAATTGCACTGACACTGTCCAGGCCCCTGTCCATATCCTATGCTCATCCAGGACCTTCCGCAGTGGGGTGAGGACCTCACCATGTCGGCGTAGCCAAACTACTAAATCAGCCTCTGGTATGGATTCATTCCGGACCAGGATTGTCACCGATTTTATCAAAGGCTGTCTGGAAACAACCTTTGCCACCAAACCTCTCCACTGCTGAAGGCTCCTGCACCTCCAATATCTCTCCCAAAACAGGTCCAGGCCTTCAGGTTTTACAAATGACAAATCATATTCATAGCTGCCTACTGGGCAGATCAACGCAAACACATCACAGGCTTTAAACCCCATCTCCAGAATCAACTCCGCCACCCTCCCCCTTACTGGTGGGTTCCCTTCCCCCTCCCACTTCAACTGTACCACATTCCTTCTCCTGACCCCACCAACCATCCCACCACCAAACCTCCCAAAATTGTGATCATTAGTATTCCCAACACTACCCCCACCCCCCTTGGTGCGACTCCCCAAAACAGAGGCATAGCTCCCCCCAATCCTCCCAGCAGCAGAAACATTTGTGTGTCTGGGAGCGTCTGGTGCAACTCTAGCAGACACCGATTGCACAGATCCGGGATTGGATGGTGTATCCTCTCTCTGCTCAGCAGGGGGAGAAATGTCATTTTTACCTCTGTCAGCAATGTTAACCCCTTCACCTCCACCCACCACCAACACATCCATTGCTTTAGCAGTCTCAACAGTCATAGAGTTCTCAGAAATGTCCGCACTCACTGCTGCAACCATAGAAGCTCCATCAATCATCTCTCCTTCCAAGAAAGGAGACTCAGCCCAGGACTGGATTGGATTCTCAGACACAGCAACAAGTGAGACATCCATACTTGCTGTTTGCTCTCCACATGGTGCAGTGTGCTGCTCCCCTCCCCCACCAGCATCAATCAGCTCTGGAGCACCTGGGAGCTCAGGTGAAACAGTCTCTCTGCAGGTGGCAGCCATCTTGCCTGTAGAGGGACTACTGGTCTCAGCAGGAACAGCAATTTCCATCTGTGGGGTGCTTGGTGCAGGTTCATCCACATTCCCCTGATGGTCTGGAGACCTCTCTGCCAGGGATTTTTCCTCCAGGTTTGATGAGGATTCCTCCACAGCAGGCTGCTTGCAGAGCTCCTCATCCACAGTACTGACCACAGCAGGTGGGGCAGACATGCTGGGAGCAGCCATCTTGGTATACTGGGATCTCTCCACCAGTCTTGGCTTTGCTGCTCTGAACCTCCTCTGTCCATCTTCAGGGACTTCTGCAGGGTCATCAGTGAAGGCAAACTTGTCTGCTCTCAGGGGAGACTCCATGTGCTGAATGAACTTCAGGGTTCCATATTCACCCTCAACCCCCTGGCTGGTTGCCACTGGTGATTCCACAGCCTGACATGGGGGGAGAGACGCTGATGTAGATGGAACTGGGTCATCCATTACCTGAGGCTGCTGATCCACAGAGCTCACTGATGTCTGGCTGGCAAATCTCCTCTCATGTTCAAATTTTTCTTTAAATGCACCACTTCTGGCTTTCAACTTTTCTAATAATAAAGATTGTTTCTTTACTTTATCCTCCATGTGCTGGAGCGCTGGCTTCATGCCCAATCTGTTCTTGCTCCAGGCCTGGCAGTATTTGGCTCTGAAGGTTTTGTGTTCAGATTTCAAAACATTGAGTTTCTCCTCAGCTCTTCCAATAGTCACAAATCTATCAACAATCTTCTGTCTGAAGACATCGACATCCTCACCAGGGCTGGGACCCACAGTCAGGTCCTCCACCTCCTCCTCTTCACTAGGCCCGGTCTCATCAGGGGAATCCCTCCCAGGGCCTCCCCCTGGATCAGGCATGGTTCCTGGGCCAAGCTAGCAGGCAAGGCCCAGGCTTGAAAATGCTGGTTCTCAGGGAGAGCTCCTTCAGTGTGTCCTCCTCCTTCTCCCACTGACCACCAATGTAAGAAGTGCTCTTCCTATTGACCACCAATGTAAGGAGCATTCTTCCCACTGATCACCAATGTAAGGGGCATTCTTCCTAGTGACCCCCAATGTAAGGGGCACTCTTCTCATTGACCATCAAAGCAAGGAACATTCTTCCTACTGACCACCAGTGTAAGGGGCATTCTTCCCACTGACCACCAATGTAAGGGACATTCTTCCTACTGACCACCAATGTAAGGGTCATTCTTCTCATTGACCACCAATGTAAGGGACATTCTTCTCACTGACCACCAATGTAAGGGACATTCTTCCCAATGGTCACCAATGTAAGGGGCATTCTTCTTATTGACACCAATGTAAGGGGCTGTCTTCCCAGCAACCACCAATGTAAGAGAAATTCTTCCCACCAACCACCGATGTAAGGGACATTCTTCACACTGACCCCCAATGTAGGGGACAATCTTCCCAGCAACCAACAATGTAAGAAACATTCTTCCCACTGACCCCCTAATGTAAGGAACATTCTTCCCACTGACCCCCAATGTAAGGAACATTCTTCCCACTGACCACCAATGTAGGGGGCATTCTTCCCACTGACCACCAATGTAAGGAACATTCTTCCCACTGACCCCCTAATGTAAGGAACATTCTTCCCACTGACCACTAACATAATGAACATTCTTCCCATTGATGAACCGATGAGCGTTGGTTCCTTGAGACTTGAAAATTCTTTCTAGTGTTCCTCTGGATTAAATAGGTTGAAAAAAAAACTACCCTATAAAATGTGGTCTTTAGTTTGAGAGCCTCCTTACTAAAGTCATTCCACTCTGAGACCTACAACCACATGGAGCAGAACATCCAGCAATTGTGATTTAGAACCCCAGAACTCTTAGCTGGATTTTCTTGCTGTCTGAGTAACTTCTGGGAGCGTGTCCCTCACTTCCCGTGACACCAAGAAAGGAAGTAAAGAGTAAAGGTCCTCAAATGTGGTCATAGACAGCAACAGAACAAGACATGACATCCAGGTCTTCCTCATTATATCTGAATCTTCGTAATTAATTTATCAGGTGGTCCACCTTAAATATTTTTGTTCCTCCATCTTGAAGTTGGCCAGTCTTGACCATTTTAGGATTCCACTTGGCTTTATTCCTCTAACTCCTAGCATTCCCTCCTCCATGTCATAGTCAGTTAGGAATTAATGTTCGTGAAGGCATGGACTAGAACCGTCTTTCCTCCCGACCACGTGTGATGGTCAGAGTTCATTCCCTCGGGATGGGTATCTTTTTTTTCTTTTATCCCCCCCCCCCTAATATAAATGTGTTGATGATACAAATGGAGGGTGCACGCTGCGAGACGGAGCAGCTCCCATGGGTAACAGGTGCAGGGTGTCAAACCACTTTGTATCAAGTGAGGATGTCCTGCAATTATCTCTAATCCTTAAATAGATGAAGACGTTTCAATGACACATAATTCGAGGATTGCGACACAACTGAACGTTTAACTCTCTAAAGCCTAACTCCAGCAATTTTGCTAATTTTTTATTGATTTGGATAGAGGGCAGAAGAGTCAACATTTCTGAGAAGAGGTTTTATGTCCCATCACCCGTACGAAGCAATGCTGCGGATATCTCCAGGATAGAAGGAAGGCACAGATGGCGATCAAGCCTTCCTTACTCTGTTTTTTCCTGTGTCCACATTGGAGAGATTTGCCTAACTTCCTGTTCTGACAGGAAGTGAGGGGAATTATCCCCAATGGGACACGGGCACCAAGAAAAACCTGATGGAGTCTTCAACTCAGTTGTTCTCAACCTGTTCCTCCAAACGTTGCTAGAGGCTCCTTGAGCTGTCGCGGATTCCTCCTTATTGGCTAGTTACTGGGCCACTGTTACTTGGCAGAGTTAGTTGCATGACACTAATGATCTTTTTAGCTATCTGTAGCGGTGGCATTCTGACCACCCCTGTAAAAGAGGCATTTCTTCCTACTCACCACCACTATAAGGGACATTCTTCCCATTGGCCACCAATTTAAGGAACATTCTTTCTTCTAGCCATCAATGTAAGAAGCATTCTTCCACTGATCACCAATGCAATGGGCATTCTTGACACTGACCACCAATGTAAGAGACATTCTTCCCATTGACCACCAATGTAAGGGACATTCTTCCCACTGGACAACAATGTAAGGGACATTCTTCCCACTGGACAACAATGTAAGGGACATTCTTCCCACTGGCCACCAATGCAAGAGATTTTTCCCACTGGCCACCAATGTAAGGGACATTCTCCCCACTGGCCACCATTTTAATGGGCATTCTTGCCACTGACCACCAATGTAAAAGACATTTTTCCCACTGGCCGCCAACGTAAGGAACATTCTTTCCACTGGCCACCAATGTAAGGAACATTCTTCCTACTGGCCACCAATGTAAGAGACATTCTTCCCACTGGCCACCAACGTAAGAGACATTTTTCCCAATGGCCACCGAAGTAAGAGACATTTTTCCCACTGGCCACCAACATAAGGAACATTCTTCCCACTGGCCACCAATGTAAGGAACATTCTTACCACTGGCCACCAATGTAAGGAACATTCTTCCCACTGGCCACCAATGTAAGAGACATTCTTCCCAATGGCCACCAATGTAAGAGACATTTTTGCCACTGGCCACCAATGTAAGAGATATTCTTCCCACTGGCCACCAATGTGATGGACATTCTTGCCACTGACCACCAATGTTAGGAACATTCATCCCACCGGCCACCAATGTAAGGGACATTCTTCCCACTGATCACCAATGTAAGGTACATTCTTCCCACTGATCACCAATGTAAGGGACATTCTTCCCACTGATCACCAATGTAAGGGACATTCTTCCCACTGATCACCAATGTAAGGGGCATTCTTCCCACCGGCCACCAATGTAAGGAACATTCTTCCCACCGGCCACCAATGTAAGGGGCATCCTTCCCACTGACCACCACTGTAAGGGACATTCTTCATAATGGCCACCAATGTAAGGGGTATTCTTCCCACTGACCACCAATATAAAGAACATTCTTCCCACTGACCCCGATGAACTAATTTTAGCAGGGATTGGCAATCCCTGACCTGAAAATTATTTTAAGGGACCAAAAAGAAAAAGAAAGGCTTTTCTAACCCTCCATCACTCTGTCCAAGTTTGGGCTAAAGTTGACCAAGTCATTTGGGCTCTGCCTGACCCGAGCCAGAAGGTCATCTGTTTGAACATGACTTTTTGGATCTTCCTCTCTTTATTCCACCTATTCCAATGGAAATTGCGCAAGGGGGGCTGGTGACATCATCATTTCTGGGGGAAGCACCCTCTAGTGCATTATCTTTTGATTCGCACGGACTAGTTAGGAGGTATCTTAGATGTGCCAAGTAATAGATGTTCTGATGGGTTCACCTTAAATCAAAGCAAGGCCAGGAGCAATTTGCCTGAGACACCTAAAATATCAGGCTGTGGGCTTTTCCATCATTTTATACAGGAGCCGAAGAAAGAAAATATCCCAGGCCATCAAAGGAGGAAACAAGAGCTCCACACCATGGTTCCATAGTCCAAACCTTTTATTTCATTATAAAAAAAACACATTTTAGGCATTTGTACCTCCTCCATCAGGGCTGAGGCTTCTGTTTGGAAGAACTGGTGGACTTGGAGAACCTTGCAGGAATCTGAAGAGGTAAAGTTGCTGGTGTTTCTAAAGAAGGCTTCATCGGAGGGCAGGGCTGGAACCTGGGTGCACACACCGGGCTACATTTTCCTCAGCCCTTGGGTAGGTTGTGTCTCCAAACTCTCATTCTAAATCCAAAATATTCATTATTGTGTGGGGAGGAATAAAAATTAGACTTAAAAGCTAAGTGGAGATGTTAGGAGGTATCTTAGATGTGCCAAGTAATAGATGTTCCGTTGGGTTCACTTTAAAGCAAAGCAAGGCCAGGAGCAATGTGCCTGAGACACCTAAAATATCAGGCTGTGGGCTTTTCCATCATTTTATACTGGAGCTGAAGAGATAAAATATCCCAGACCATCAAAGGAGGAACCAAGAGCTCCACACCATGGTTCCATAGTCCAAACCTTTCATTTCATTATTTAAAAAAAACACATTTTAGGCGTTTGAACCCCCTCCATCAGGGCTGAGGCTTCTGTTTGGAAGACCTGATGGACATGGAGAACCTTGTAGGAATCAGAAGAGGTAAAGTTGCTGGTGTTTCTAAAGAAGGCTTCATCGGAGGGCAGGGCTGGAACCCGGGTACACACACCGGGATACATTTTCCTAGGCCCACAGGTAGGTTGTGTCTCCAAACTCTCATTCTAAATCCAAAATATTCATGTTTGTGTGGGGAGGAATAAAAATTAGACTTGAAAGCTAAGTGGAGATGTTAGGAGGTATCTTAGATGTGCCAAGTAACAGATGTTCCGGTGGGTTCACTTTAAAGCAAAGCAAGGCCAGGAGCAATGTGCCTGAGACACCTAAAATATCAGGCTGTGGGCTTTTCCATCATTTTATACTGGAGCTGAAGAGATAAAATATCCCAGACCATCAAAGGAGGAACCAAGAGCTCCACACCATGGTTCCATAGTCCAAACCTTTTATTTCATTATAAAAAAAAAACACATTTTAGGTGTTTGAACACCCTCCATCAGGGCTGAGGCTTCTGTTTGGAAGAACTGGTGGACTTGGAGAACCTTGTAGGAATCAGAAGAGGTAAAGTTGCTGGTGTTTCTAAAGAAGGCTTCATCGGAGGGCAGGGCTGGGACCTGGGTACACACACCAGGATACATTTTCCTCAGCCCACAGGTAGGTTGTGTCTCCAAACTCTCATTCTAAATCCAGAATATTTATGTTTGTGTGGGGAGGAGTAAAAATTAGACTTGAAAGCTAAGTGGAGATGTTAGGAGGTATATTAGATGTGCCAAGTAATAGATGTTCCGGTGGGTTCACTTTAAAGCAAAGCAAGGCCAGGAGCAATGTGCCTGAGACACCTAAAATATCAGGCTGTGGGCTTTTCCACCATCAAAGGAGGAACCAAGAGCTCCACACCATGGTTCCATAGTCCAAACCTTTTATTTTATTATAAAAAAACACACATTTTAGGCGTTTGAACCCCCTCCATCAGGGCTGAGGCTTCTGTTTGGAAGAACTGGTGGACTTGGAGAACCTTGCAGGAATCTGAAGAGGTAAAGTTGCTGGTGTTTCTAAAGAAGGCTTCATCGGAGGGCAGGGCTGGAACCTGGGTGCACACACCGGGCTACATTTTCCTCAGCCCTTGGGTAGGTTGTGTCTCCAAACTCTCATTCTAAATCCAAAATATTCATGTTTGTGTGGGGAGGAATAAAAATTAGACTTAAAAGCTAAGTGGAGATGTTAGGAGGTATCTTAGATGTGCCAAGTAATAGATGTTCCGTTGGGTTCACTTTAAAGCAAAGCAAGGCCAGGAGCAATGTGCCTGAAACACCTAAAATATCAGGCTGTGGGCTTTTCCATCATTTTATACTGGAGCTGAAGAGATAAAATATCCCAGACCATCAAAGGAGGAACCAAGAGCTCCACACCATGGTTCCATAGTCCAAACCTTTTATTTCATTATAAAAAAAAAACACATTTTAGGTGTTTGAACACCCTCCATCAGGGCTGAGGCTTCTGTTTGGAAGAACTGGTGGACTTGGACAACCTTGTAGGAATCAGAAGAGGTAAAGTTGCTGGTGTTTCTAAAGAAGGCTTCATCGGAGGGCAGGGCTGGGACCTGATTACACACACCAGGATACATTTTCCTCAGCCCACAGGTAGGTTGTGTCTCCAAACTCTCATTCTAAATCCAGAATATTTATGTTTGTGTGGGGAGGAGTAAAAATTAGACTTGAAAGCTAAGTGGAGATGTTAGGAGGTATATTAGATGTGCCAAGTAATAGATATTCCGGTGGGTTCACTTTAAAGCAAAGCAAGGCCAGGAGCAATGTGCCTGAGACACCTAAAATATCAGGCTGTGGGCTTTTCCACCATCAAAGGAGGAACCAAGAGCTCCACACCATGGTTCCATAGTCCAAACCTTTTATTTTATTATAAAAAAACACACATTTTAGGCGTTTGAACCCCCTCCATCAGGGCTGAGGCTTCTGTTTGGAAGACCTGATGGACTTGGAATCAGGAAGAGGTAAGGTTGCTGGTGTTTCTAAAGAAGGCTTCATCGGAGGGCAGGGCTGGGAACCTCAGTACACACACCGGGCTACATTGTCCTAGGCCCATGGGTAGGTTGTGTCTCCAAACTCTCATTCTAAATCCAGAATATTCATGCTTGCCTGGGGAGGAATAAAAATTAGACTCGAAAGCTAAGTGGAGATGTTGCCTACAGCCAGCACTCAATCAAAGTCACTCAATTTCCATCCATGTTTTAATAATGACCCCATTTATGGATGACAACTCATATTTCCAATTTCAGAAGAGAACATGTTTGGGTAAATTTTAGCCAAATTCTATTATTTGGGTGAATCAGAACTTTGCCCAAACTAGAAAAACTAAGAAATGTAATCTACAGGGTGGACCTGTAGAGGGATTTGAGAAAATACCATATTATGGCCACTAGATGGAGCTGAGGATCATAGGAAATAAGTATTTTATTCATGAGATCATCTAGGGGCCATATTATATAATTTTCTTGAATTGGTCTATTTTTTTCTGAATGAATAACATTCCACCTGGGGAGGAAATAGAACACTTGTGGCAAGAGGGAGTAGGACCAGGTTTTCAAACGGCATTCCAGAGCACTATGTGAATCTGAACACACAGTTCAGATTCCCATTCGAAAGTAAATATTCTCAGGCTATTTCCTCTACAGGTCAAATGTATTCATACATAAAGAGAGCAATTCGAGAAAATACCTTATTATGGCCACTAGGTGGAGCTGAGGATCATATTTTTTTTTTCATATGATCATGAGCGCCATCTAGTGGCCATATTGTGGTATTCTCCTGAATCAGTAAATTTAATTTTTTTATGAATGAAGAACACTCGACCTGTAAAGGAAATTGGAGAACATTTTTCACCAATAAGCGAAGCACTAGCTAACCAAATGGGATTCCAGAGCATTTTTGAACACACCAATCAGGGTGAGACGCAGCAGAGGGGCGTGGCCTGTGGCCGAAGCTGGTATTTTCTTTGGTGTGGTTACCACTGACAGAAGTGCGGCTTGAACTTGTCTATCTATACCCACAATGAGGTGCCTGCGATGTGGTGGCGACATTGTAGTATTCCGCCGAATGAAAAAAGGTTTGATCAAAAAAAAAAAAAATTCTGGAGAAAATGCTGCTCCAGATTCCCTCCGGTGCTGCTCACCAATCAAAAGCTTAGGCCTGTGGTCACGTGATTTTTGCCGAAGAGGACAGTCAAAGCCAAGATTGGCCAGTTGTCCCCTTCAGCAGAGGTCATGTGATGGAATGCCGAGGGTTTTTGGTCACATGACCGGCTCAAGGTGGGGACCTAAAGCGGCAATATGTCCCTGTGATGTCTTCTGCTGGCGGAGGAGGAAGGAACGTCGGAGATGGCTGATACGACTACAGAACCAGTCCAGGTATCTCAATGTGGTAGAACCAGTTTGTGAGAGGTGTGTGTTCCCTGAATAATGAGTAGGAGCCTGTACGGCTGAAAACCTCCGACAAACATCGAATGTCAGAGATGGACGCCTGCCTGGACGGGGGAGAAGGAAGGTCACCACATCAAAGGTAGGTCCTTCAAGGCTGGGAGAGGGGAGACCTGTGTGGTATCAATAGTCAAACAATGGGTAGATGGCTCCAGGTGGTAGGAAATGAAAGTGAATGATGATTACGAGAGAGAGAGAGAATGTAGCCCATCCATTCACTAGAGACCAGTGACATCACCGAGAATGTAGCCCATCCATTCACTAGAGACCAGTGACATCACCGAGAATGTAGCCCATCCATTCACTAGAGACCAGTGACATCACCGAGAATGTAGCCCATCCATTCACTAGAGACCAGTGACATCACCGAGAATGTAGCCCATCCATTCACTAGAGACCAGTGACATCACCGAGAATGTAGCCCATCCATTCATTAGAGACCGGTGACATCACCGAGAATGTAGCCCATCCATTCACTAGAGACCGGTGACATCACTGAGAATGTAGCCTATCCATTCACTAGAGAGCGGTGACATCACCGAGAATGCAGCCTATCCGTTCACTAGAGAGCGATGACATCACCGAGAATGCAGCCTATCCGTTCACTAGAGAGCGATGACATCACTGAGAATGCAGCCTATCCGTTCACTAGAGAGCGGTGACATCACTGAGAATGCAGCCTATCCATTCACTAGAGAGCAGTGACATCATTGAGAATGCAGCCTATCCGTTCACTAGAGAGCGGTGACATCATTGAGAATGCAGCCTATCCATTCACTAGAGACCAGTGACATCACTGAGAATGCAGTCTATCCATTCGCTAGAGAGCAGTGACATCACCGACAATGCAGCCTATCTGTTCACTAGAGAGTGGTGACATCACTGAGAATACAACCTATCCGTTCGCTGGAGAGCGGTGACATCGTCAAGAATGCAGCCTATCCAATCACTAGAGAGCGGTGACATCGCCAAGAATGCAGCCTATCCATTCACTAGAGAGCGGTGACATCACTGAGAATGCAGCCTATCTGTTCACTAGAGAGCGGTGACATCGCCGAGAATGCAGCCTATCCATTCGCTGGAGAGCGGTGACATCATCAAGAATGCAGTCTATCCAATCACTAGAGAGCGGTGACATCACTGAGAATGCAGCCTATCCATTCACTAGAGAGAGGTGACATCACTGAAATGCAACCTATCCAATCACTAGAGAGCGGTGACATCGCCAAGAATGCAGCCTATCCATTCGCTGGAGAGCGGTGACATCACCGAGAATGCAGTCTATCCAATCACTAGAGAGCGGTGACATCACCGAGAATGCAGCCTATCCATTCACTAGAGAGCGGTGACATCACTGAGAATGCAGCCTATCCGTTCACTAGAGAGCGGTGACATCGCCGAGAATGCAGCCTATCCATTCGCTGGAGAGCGGTGACATCACTGAGAATGCAGTCTATCCAATCACTAGAGCGCAGTGACATCACCGAGAATGCAGCCTATCCGTTCACTAGAGAGCGGTGACATCACCGGGAATGCAGCCTATCCGTTCACTAGAGAGTGGTGACATCACCGAGAATGCAGCCTATCCATTCGCTAGAGAGCGGTGACATCACTGAGAATGCAGTCTATCCAATCACTAGAGCGCAGTGACATCACCGAGAATGCAGCCAATCCATTCGCTGGAGAGCGGTGACATCGTCAAGAATGCAGCCTATCCATTCGCTGGAGAGCGGTGACATCACTGAGAATGCAGCCTATCCATTCACTAGAGAGCGGTGACATCGCTGAGAATGCAACCTATCCATTCACTAGAGAGCGGTGACATCACTGAGAATACATACTCTGATCTCACCGCACACTGTGAGCTTCTCACCATGTGCATCAGAAGCTGCGGCCAGTCAGACAGAGCTCCGCCTCCTTTCCTGGCTGGAGGACATCCAGCATCATCTAGCCCTTCCCTCCCCAGCCTGACTGTCCCTGGCCCCACCCCTTTCATTCACCAGTTTTAGTCCTTTCAAATCAGATTCTCAGCATCACTTGAGGGCGTCCTGCCTGCGAACGCCCACTCCTCCAGACTCACACCCACCCATCAAGCCACTTTGCTTTTTACGTAACTCCTCCCAATGCTTGAATCAGGGCTCCGGAGAGGAGGACTGAGACGTTTTCAGGAAGTTCCGTACAACACCGTGCCGGCCCCTCCCACCAGCCACGATCTGCCTGCATTGTATAGAGGGGCACAGGGACCCAGTGATGATATCTTTGTGTCTAAAATAATGTAGGTAATGAAAACTGATTTTTAAATTTTTTTTAAAAAAGATAAAATAAGGAAGCGACAAAATATAATCAGATTAACCGCTTCCGTGCCGCCCTATAGCAGAAATAATGCTGCAGGGCGGCACGGTGTGCAAAATCACATGTGTATATATATATATATGTGATTTTTGCAGTTCTGGGTAGGGGGCGTGCGTGTGGCCCTACCCGTGCCACTGTCCGCGGCCTCGGCTGTCAATCACCGGGTCCCAGCCTGTGATTTCTCGCCGCCACTCGGTGATCATCGAGTATCTCCGATGGGAGAGAGAGCTCTGTATAAACAACACAGATATCTCCCCTGTCAGCTCCTGCACACTGCTTTGTATGGCTCTGCATAGCACTGCCATACAAAGCAGCGTGCTTACAGTGAAGCACACACCCAGCTCACAGTTAACCCTTTGATCGGCCCGGATGTTAACCCCTTCCTGCCCAGTGCCATTAGTACAGCGTCAATGCTTTTTATTAGGACTGATCACTGTATTGGTGTCATTGGGGATGTCAGTGACACCAAGTCAGTTCCCCCCCCCCCAGTGTCAGAATGCCCGCCGCAGTCCCGCTATAAGTCGCTGATCGCGGCCATTACTAGTAAAAAAAAAAAAAATTCCAGTATATATGCCGCCATTTGTAAATGCTAAAACC